>NC_137689.1:9750111-9752611 GCF_963989245.1 Nansenia antarctica | reverse complement strand
CATTCAGCACGAGGCCCAACAATAACAGCACGGGTAATGTAATCTACGAGCTAAAACACACACACAGACACACACACACACACACACACACACACAGACACACTGCCAGTAGTTAAGACAGAGCCCAGCGTCTGGTGAGGGTGTAAGGGCTGATCATTCATACCTTCCATTCTTCTAGTGTACAATATACTACAATGTAGCCGTTAATGAAATTGAGTATGGATCTCTATGGGTGTCAAACTCAATTTCATCCCGGGCCACATCAGCATTATGGTTGCCCTCAAAGGGCCGGGTGTAACTGTAAGACTGTATAAATGTATCTACTCTTTATCATATTACATAATTGCCTCTGCGTTCGATTATTATCGGTTTTAGTAATAACTTCATTAATTACTAGCTCTGAAAGCAGAAAAATAATGCCAAGCAGACATTCACAGACATTCAACTATTGTACAATTTATTTTTAAAATGAGTTCGGTAACAAAAACACATGCTTGTGCGTCGATGTACGTAGACACAAAAATACTGTATGTGGGCACACACACTCACATTTCTCCGGTTTCTTTAGCATCACACAAACATTACCTTTGTTTAACCTTGTGGTCCCAGTTGAGAGAGGCAGAACTATGATACAACAAATAAATGTGCTCTGATCTAATGTACAGTCTGTGGCATATAAACATGTGACTGCATGAACACACACACACACACACACACACACACACACACACACTGAGTACATATACAAAGTAGTACACGTAATAAAGTAAAAACAAAAATAAGGGTTGTTTCAGTTCATAAGGGTTAGGGTTAGGGTTAGTGTTAGTGTTACTGTATATTGGTCAGGTTCTGGTAGAGGTTACTCAGACATGATGTGGACTGTGTGGGATGTGAGAGTGATGCTGTCTGGCCCTGGACACACCAAGTACATCTCTCCTCCTCACCCTGATCCACACCATCCTAATCCATGGATCAACCCCTGCACACATAACAACAAACACAAAACAAACTAAATGCAAGCACAACCATTAGAATTCCCACATATTACATTGTACCTATTCTTCTTTTACTTTACTTTGCATGAAAAGAGCAATTTCTTCCCAAAGCTCATCACTCGAGGACGCCGCTCCTACTCAGCCACCGTACTTCTGTACGGTACGGCACAGTATTGTCAGTGCTTTCGTCAACAGCTAATGAAAACGCCAGATCGTGAGTTTATTATAAGGTTCTATCTCCGTTTAGGGCAGTTCAGAGATATTGAGCGTCAAAGTTTTTACATTCCATTATGTTTTGTGAGATGGAACCTTTGTATTTTATGAATTACTAACTCAAAAATGTCAACATTTAAAAAATAACACCACACAGGCATTAATAAACACCTAATGGATCAGATTATGTAAAAAACTAGATTTTGACAAAAATGGAGATAGAAAATTCTAACGTCACGAGATAACTGCGTGCTTCTTCAGCCAGCTGTGTCATCAGATGCTAACTCCCTGACTTGGTCTGCGATAGTTTTTCTTGACAAGCTGACATTGTTAAAAGCCTGTTTCTGGTCAGGGCACACCTGTTCACATACCTTCAGCATACACTGCTTTAAAAATACGCCTGTTGAAAAACACTTGGAAGATCGGGCGATTTCTTCAGCTACAATAAAGCTGACTTTCACTGCTGCATTATTTTGTGGCTGTAACTTTTGAGAATATATTCTGTTGAGAATGCAGGCTGACTTTTAATTCTTGGACCTTTTGTTGCTTTTCTTGGTGGGTAAGGCTAGCATACTTGGCTCCGTATTTTGTGTCGAAGTGTCGCCGTAAATTGTATTTCTTGGGCACTGCCTTGTAGCAAAGACATACCGGCTTGTCTCCAATAAGCACAAACATGGATCCACTTTCCCATCTCTCCTTAAATTGCCTTCCCTCTGCATCAACTTTTCTTTTCTTGGACATTTTGGTACTATATTTTTAGATTCTGATTTTTTCATTGATGTTTTTGATTGAGTTGTAGCTTGAGCTAAATCGACGTACATCACCAAAGTGTAGCCCCCTCTAGTGGTTGTGGCTGTAAGCAACCGCATAGACCGCTTAAGCCAGAGGCCGGCCCTGGCTGGGAGGTGAGGAGGACCTCCTCAAGGACTTCGGCCTCTAGTTCTGTTGTTGTTTTTGTTTTCTTTCCTGTATCTCTGTAAAGCGACCTTGGGTACCCTGAAATGGGCTATATAAATTCAAATAATATTCAAATATTATTATTATTATTATTATCTTCAAATTGACCTACCCGCAAATCTCACTGAACCTAAATAGAGACCCAATGTGTATCTGATATTTATTCACATGATCAATTCCTGCTCCCACACACTCACCCAACGGCTGCATCCTCCTCCCCCTCCTCCTCCCCCTCCTCCTCCTCCTCCCCACCACCGACCCCCCCTCCTCCTCCTCCTCCCACTTCTCTCTCCCCCCCCCCCCCCCCGCAACCCTCTTCACACTTCTCCTCCTCC
>NC_137689.1:9717611-9745111 GCF_963989245.1 Nansenia antarctica | reverse complement strand
CTGCCAACCTTGGGATCAGTAGACGGCGTCTCTACCTCCTGCACCACAGCCGCCCCTGTACATGTACAATGTAGCCTACATGTAAATATTGAACCAGCGGCATAACCCGACCAAACCAGTCGGGTGAGGTACTCACTATTAGCTCAAATGTCCTAACAGGTTGAAACAATAAAGACGAGAATATAAAGTTCTCTTCCGGTAAGTTCTCTTCTCTTACAGTCGAGTATAACAACTCTGTCTCCTCAGGAAAGAAAAAGGTTGGAAATGTAAACCCAGGTTCTCTGAAGGGGGACTAAGGGACAGGCTCTCTTGTGTACCTTTCGCAGGAAGAAGACCCGCATTCAATCAGGCCCGGTGCAGCATCAGTGACTACAACCTCTGCTACGGTGCAGCCCTCACGCTGCCACGTCTGTCTCTAGAGCTGCTCTCGGGAGAACACCATCGTTGACGTCTGCACTCTCCTGCACCGCCGCCCGCCCCCATTTGCCTTCACTACCGCTTGCTATGACAGTTACTCGTTATTTTTCATTATCATGCGGGCCAATCTTTTCTCCTCTTACTCACACACACAGAGTCAAGGGGGAGCAATAGTTTGTCATCCACTCCTCCTCCTCTCACTCGCTCTCTTCCTCTCTTCCTCTCTTCCTCTCCCTCTCTCTCTCTCTCTCTCTCTCTCTCTCTCTCTCTCTCTCTCTCTCTCTCTCTCTCTCTCTCTCCCACTGGGTAGAAGTGAGGCTGTGATTGACAAGCTGAGTCAGTGACATATGGGAGTCTAGCTGTGGGGTTGTGGGGTGTGTGTGTGTGTGTGTGTGTGTGTGTTTATGTGTGTGTGTGTGTGTGTGTGTGTGTGTGTGTGTGTGTGTGTGTGTGTGTACTGTGTGTGTGTGTGTGCGAGGTTGCAGAGGCCCAGGCACAGGGGAAGTGATTAATCTGTATCAGGAGGACCTCAGAGGAGGCCATCACAAACATCAGCCTGCTATTTGGGCCGGCTAACAGGTCCCACCGGGCCCAGTGTGGGGAGGGGAGAAACCCAGCACCAAGGCCACGCAGACTGTCACCAGCGACCGCAGACTGACAGAGACATCAGCACAGCTTGTTAGGGGGGAGCTTCATTTATCTGGCACACTCACACACAGACACACACAGACACACACACACACACACACACACACATAAACACATAAACACGCACACATAAACACACACACACACACAGACATAAAGACATAAACACACACACACACACACAAACATACAGACACAGACACAGACACACACACACACACAAACATACAGACACAGACACAGACACACACACACACATACAGACACAGACACAGACACACACATACACACATAAACACACATAAACACACACACACACACACACAAACACACACACACACACACACACACACACAATCTCTTTCTCTCTCTCTCTCTCTCTCTCTCTCTCTCTCTCTCTCTCTCTCTCAACAAACATCAAAGCAGAGCTCAGGAACACATGCCAGTATATGAGCATGGCACGGTTTTCCGCAGAAGAAGAGAGACTGTGTATGAAATAGAAATGTTGAATACTCTGCGTTTGGGCATGTGGCTGGTTTGTGTATACATAAGCAGATTAGGTGTCTGTCTGAAGCCCAAATGTTTTGGAGAGTAGTACTGTAGTGTACATATTTGGCATAATTTAGAAATATGCTGTCTGGTGCTGTTTCACTATGACTCAACTGTCCACTGCGTGCTTATTCAGCTCCGCTATCCAGCACCTGCAGATACTCACTGCTCATAAACACAACACACTGCAGACTGTTGATATATCGTCTGTTCTCTCTCTAACTTTAGTCCCTCGAAAACAAATGCAGAAATAGAATAAAGCAAGTGCTTCATCATGCTGCATTGTGGCCCAGAAATGGTCTCAGGTGGCAATGATTTCCTCGCAGTTTTAGTACGAAGAAGGCATTGGATATTCCAGGGGTTCAACTCTGCGGCTTGCGCTCACGCCATTCTCACTGTTAATTAGCACTGATGCTAAAGTGTTAGGCTAATGCTATTAATTGGTTCATTTTTGGAGCCCCGCAATTGTGAAATACATTTACAATTGTTCTTGTTTTTCAAATGTAATTGAATGTAACATCAATCAAATTGTATATTAAACCTCAATACATATACTATATATATACTCAACTTTCAGGACCGAGCTCGTGTGACAGAACATGCTGGAAAAACCTGGGGGGAAACTTGTCAGCCTTGGGGCGCTTAGTGGCATAGTGGATTAAGCGCTGACCATGTACCGCAGGGCTCCCGGTTCGATTCCAGCAGGGGACATATCCTGCATGTCATCCCTTCTCTCTCTCTCACCCATCCTTCCTGTCATAATCTCTACTATATCTGTCATTAAAAAAGAAAACTATGAGTGGGACTGCCCCACTCAGAAAAAAAAACTTTAAAAAACAAACAAACTTGTCAGCCTTCGCTTCGGGGCATTCCAACAATTCTAACACAGGCAACATTGTATCTCCAGCGATATCATTACCCAGGAAGAAATGAACGCTTTCACCGACAGGTTAGGACGTACACCACCTCGGAAAACCCCACTGACCAAGTCGCATTTCAAATGTACCTAGAGCAACGGAACTGGCACAAACCACACTTCTATCCCCTGAACCAAGACGCTAGATCCAGAGAATTAATCATTTGACAGTGGTACTTCGTCAGACAGGGTTAATGACTGCGCAGCACCACAAAACTTAACTCAAAAGATATGGCGTTCAATATAAAGCAAACAAATGAGATAGGATGACGTCAACGACAAAAAGTACCAGGTGATATCTGAGCACAAACAACCTAAGAGTCGAAACAAACACAACCACACCCCAAAACAAGTCGACTGACAATGAGGAATCTGGTGGAACATTTAAACAGACGGACAGCCTTCTGACTGGCAGATGGGCAGCCCTTATGATTGGACAGGAACTTGGGATGAATGATGAATGATGGGGATGAATGGCCAATTTATCAGTCGGTGGTTGCCAGCGTTCTGTTCTTCGCCGTGGCCTGCTGGGGTGGAAACATCTGTGCCAGGGATGCTGCGAAGCTAAACAAACTGGTGAAGAAGGCCAGCTCTGTGGTGGGGACCGGGCTGGACAGCCTAGAGGTGGTGGCAGAACAGAGGATGGGGAAAAAACTGGCGGCCATGCTGGCCAATCCCTCCCACCCGATGTACTGCGAGCTGGCGGGGATGAGGAGCAAGTTCAGCCACAGATTTGTTCTCCCCCGTCAAAGTACAAAAAGATTTGGACAGTCCTTTGTTCCAGCTGCACTCCGACTCTACAACCAGGCCCTGCAGGGTGGGGGAGACCTGGAGCTGGAACTTTGGAACTTGGAAGTTTTTACTTATTGAGCCTGCACTGTTTTATGTATTTTATTGAATGTTTTCTGTCTGCCCTAACTAAGCTGTTTGACAACAAAATTTCCCCATTGGGGACAATAAAGGTTTTCAATCAATCAATTGCAGACAGAAGGAAACACAACAAGGACACACCTGTGGACGTGACACCCATCACAGCAAGTACAGTATATCAAAGTAAAAGTAAAGAAACATTCACCCCTCATCCAGCCCAGCACCTTGCACCACAGTTCCATCCCTGCACCATGGACAGCCAGATCTCACACACCTGCACCACTTTGTTTAATCAATCAGGCTCCCTCCCTTCACCTGGTTCACCCACAGGCACTTGTATATGTTTCAGCACTCCCCTCAGTTCTGGGTGAAGTCTTGTTGTCACTAACCAGCATTTCTGAGCTCTTGATTACCTGTACTGGATACCCGTGCCTTGACCGTACACCTTTGATACCCAGACTACAACTCTTGCCTGACCCCCTGGATTACGACACCGATCGCCCGACCCTTGCCTGCCTTGACCAATTCCTTTGCCTGACCCCTCCAACCTGTTTGCCCTAATAAAGTCCCGCACCTGGGTTCAACCTACTCCGTGTACCAGAGTAATTGTTACATCTCCCTAATGTGGTGTATGTGTGTGTGGGGGGCCTGGGGGTCAGATCGATGCACCACAAGGTTGAACCAGGTGGAGGAGGGGGGGTGAGGAGGGCAGGGTAATGGGTGGACAGTGACCTACAGGGCGGCTCTGTGTGTGTGGGGCCTGGGGGTCAGATCCATGCACCACAAGGTTGAACCAGGTGGAGGAGGGGAGAGAGGGAAGCAGGGTAAGGGGGAGACAGTGAGCCACAGGGCGGCCTTATGAGTATGTGCGTATGGCCTGGGGGTCAGATCCATGCATTGACATTTTACATTTTTTGCATTTAGCAGGCGCCTTATTCCAAAGCGTTTTGCAATCGATACATTTGACTAAGCAAGTGAATCATCAATCCACCAGTCGTAGCAGGAAGAATAATCCAGCTCAGGCCCGGGGCCATTGGCAGTCTCCGTGATAGAAGGAAAAAATAAAGATAAGGGGGACATACAAATACATTTGCATGCATTAACATATTATTATTTAGTTTGAATCTCTTAATGGAAAATAATCTCTCATATCCATAATAGTATATGCAACAATTAATTCAAGTTGACACAGCAAAGGAAGTGACTGGAAATGTGTTGATTTGGTTGAAATACTAAGCGTTACATTTATTACATTTTTAATGCAATGCAGTTTCCACACCATCTCTTGTGTAAAGAGCTGCATCCAGTTATGGGTATGTTTGTCAGGATCAAGAGAAAATTATGAGGGTTATTATTGCTGAGTTGGTAGTTACATCCTAATCTATACAGTGTGTAATTGATTCCTATGCAAATCAGAGACCTTATACAAGTTATTAATTCAAAAATTAAATGAACTAATGCATTAATATGGACTCATATTTTTAATTTAATCCATTTTAAATTGAGTCTATGACACAACAAAATGCTTTTGGCAGTTACCACCTGTAGTTGAAAATGAGTAACTATTGAACTGTTCAGTAACAATGTATTTGTGATTCATGAAGAACTCAACGATCCTGATCCCTCCTCCCACAGAAGACAAGTCAGACAGACCAGAGAGAGAACAACTGTTTGCTACAGAGTGAGCCAGACTCTAATAGCGAGTCCCCTCTCCCTCCCCAACACCCAATTCAAATGCTAATAGAATGTTTGGCTCTGAAAACAGCATCTGAACATTGGTGGGCTGTGGGCTGAATAGTGATAAGTGATAGCTTAGATCAGAGCATGTCCGATACCAGGGGCGTATTTTTGAGGTTATGACCTATAGTTATATAGCGCTGTTGTTTGTTTGTTTTTCAAAAATGTTTATATTTCCATATATAATAAATATATCGCAAAGTTTCCTAAAGGGAGATGAAAAGAATTATAATTAAATCACGCTTTCTCCCTATAAGCTCGCCCTCCCACTCCTATTTTGGAACGTCTACCAAATATTACATTAGATTAGATTCAACTTTATTGTCTTTGCAGAGAAAAACAAAGTGCCAGACAATGAAAAGAAATTCAGCATCTAACCAGAAGTGAAAACAGTGATACAAGAAGATAATGAGGAACTGTTAGAGCGGTTGTTCCAACCCTTCATACCAAATTATCTTCCAGCAACATAATGTGATGTAATCGATAAGGTCTAACCAACCTCCCTGAGGTACAGTCTTTATATATGTACACTTATCTCTTAGTGAGGTCAATCATTGTGTGCTTGCTTTCTGCTTTGATGGCGCAAATTCAAGTAATTCACCGTTGTGGAACACAACCACCGTAAATGAAAAATCGATATAATAGTATAGTTGAATAAAATATAGTATAAGAATAGTTTTTCATTCAAAAAGAAAGCGTGCATTTGACAATAAACTCCTCCATACCTCAGCAGTACATCATTTAGCATTTCAATAGCATTTGAGGTACAGTGGAAGGAGTCTCACATAGTCAGGATAAGCAGGAGCATGTATTGGACAATAGACTTGAATTATCCGAATTCTCTGCTTGTCCTGATTACATTTATTTATTGTATTTACTACTTATTGTACATATTATATGTAAATAAAGTCGGCCAATTTAATGAACCTGCACTTGGACAGAGGCGATGTGAATACTTGATACAAAGTAAACATTTCATCATGTCTGCCCATAGCGTAAATCATCCTTGCCTAATCTTCAAGAACATGTTTTGGATCTGTTATTATTATATGCAACGTATGCAATAATGCAAACATTTTCATGCAAGACAGAAGTAAGGATTTGGGTATATTATAATGCATTTATTTTGTATTCATATACACAAAGTGACGCCCAGGGGCGATTCCATTCCAGCTGTTTGAGCACTTCCATCACCCCCCACGTTCTGCAATCTTTAGAGTTCAGCATTCTATTCAAATTCACAATCTCGCAGCCATGGGAAAAAAAAGATGGCGGCAAATGCAAATGCAAACGCAAATTACACAGAATACTGCAAAATAGCTTTAAACGAGCTTATCCTGGTTTGATCTGAAAATGTAAAGGATACTGGGAGGTAGAACGCACATATCTTAGGAAAAGTCATGAAAGGAGGGTCCTGAATTTTAATGAGTGCAAAGATATATTCTTTTTTGTACTTACTTTGTCAAATGACCCCACCCGTGGCGCTTCTAGTGTTAATGAGCACTCTGAAGGCTTGAGGGGGGGAAGAAGAAGAGAGAGGGAGGGAGAGAGAGAGAGAGAGAGAGAGAGAGAGAGAGAGAGAGAGAGAGAGAGAGAGAGAGAGAGAGAGAGAGAGAGAGAGAGAGAGAGAGAGAGAGAGAGAGAGAGAGAGAGAGAGAGAGAGAGAGAGAAAGCTCTGGGTACTTGTTGAAGAAAAGATGGCTCTTTACTCCCTTATCATAATCACAGGCTGATTGGACCCATGCACCTACTGTACATTACAAGGTGTGATTAACAGTGGTGTCTTTTTTTAACCCCATGCCAGTGAAACCACAGTCAAACAAAACACACCACCCAGAACACAGTTGGATATCGCCTACATCAAGACATAGCCTATGAGCAGAATAATTTAAGATGAAGATTTAGAAATATGTTGAACTCTTTCTCAAGGGTGCTTTTATTTCCAACATGTTAGCTTCCTGATTAAGTTATGAGCCACTTGCTATGTGACTACTTTTGCCAGTCCAATTTGCGTGCAGTATACTCGGCGGGAAAACAACAGTAAAGACGGGGCAGACATCTGAACGATAACCAAGCCGCCCCTGGCAACAGTGCAGCTCATCAACAAGCTGGCCATGCAACAGTGTCGCTCCACCAGCCATCTGCAACAGCAGAGCATCAATGAGCCGCCTAACATCGCAGTGTAGTACTACTAGGCCCGTTCAGACGATCTCTGGGAAATAAAATTGAAACTAAAAACCATGATAAAAAAATCAATAAAAAGAAGAAGAAGAATGTGTACCATGAGAGGAAGGGGGTTGTGGAGACATTTACCACTGGTACAAGTGGTAAATGTCTCCACAACCCCCGCCCTCGAATGGTAAATTGCTTTTCTACAAAAGCTACCACATAATATAAAAAATACACAGTTGTAACATTAAATTCATTTATTTACAACAGGGCTCTCAAGTCTCACGCATTGGGTGTGAGACAAGGTGTGGCGTGTGAGCGTGTGAACGGGTTGAAATGCGTGTGTCTCACGCCCAATGCGTGAGACTTGAGTGCCCTGTTACAATCATTAATCGTTTCAGAATACATATATCCTTCCGCCACAGGATATAGTCCCATAAACAAGATCAATGATTGCATTGTAGGCTAGGGCTAGGCCACATTCACTTGCCTTCAGCACAGGTGTTCTTAATCAGATTGATCGGGAGGCGCATTGATACTGGAAAACCGGTTGGAGCTGAACTGAAGGGAGTTGGGGGTATTTACCACTGTTGCTAGCCAATCAGAATCCAGTATCCAAACATGCTGTTGTAGAAATTTGATTTGCTAATGGTAGGATATGAAGATACAGTGATAGAACAAGGGTGATGCATCATTCGCTCAACAGCGCCACCAACTGTTTCACACTGGCTGTGAGCGATGAGACGCTACTGGTAATTAGCATGTAGCAGAGTGAGAATGACAGGACGTGGAGGTTTAGAGACAATATCATCGTTCGCTGTGGTTTTACCAATAAAACAAATTGTTCCTACTTGGAGATACAAGTCTGGCTATTTTAATTTATAAACATACTCAGTTTCTATGCAATCTCACTCAGGTGAAACGTCGTAAACCGCTGTTAGCCGTAGAACAATTCATCTAATCGATACATCAAATTGCGTATGACAGAAGCTTTTAGTTCCCAAAAGGAGAGGGAAAGAAGGAAGGGAAAAGAGATTAAGGGAGACACAATAGTGTGCTATAATTGCAGTATTTTAGTGCCGAGCTCAGAGGTGATGCAACAGCGGCACACTGGCAGTTGTTGTTGTTGTTGTTGTTGTTGTTGTTGTTTGTGGTTCTCTGAGTGGATGAGTCAGTGGCGAGAAAGAGTATCAACAAATAAACGACAGATGGAGGGATCACAAACGACCAGGCTTTTGGGGAAAGAGAGAAGGAGAGAAAGAGAGGATGAGGTCAGGGGGCTAGACGCTAGAGTGAAATCAAAGAGCAGGTGGGAGAGTGAGGAAAGGCGGAGAAAGAGAGAGACCTGTTTGACTTTCAAGAGTTCTTTGTTCACCTGCGATGTTTGTTCGTCGATAAAAAGCGTCAAATACTGTACATGTAATTAAAAGTGTCCATTCAGAGAGAGAATGTATGGGATCGGTGGTTCGGTGTCTTTGTGTATGTGTTCATATGTGTTTCTCTGTGTGTGTGTGTGTGTGTGTGTGTGTGTGTGTGTGTGTGTGTGTGTGTGTGTGTGTGTGTGTGTGTGTGTGTGTGTGTGTGTGTGTGTAAGAGAGAGAGAGAGAGAGAGAGAGAGAGAGAGAGAGAGAGAAGGAAGGAGGGAAAGAGAGGTGGGAGGTTACCATGGTAATTAACCCCGGAGTCAGAGTTTAAACAGACCAATGGAGAAGTGTACCCTCTCTCTGTGCAGTGGAGATTTTGTTTTTGCTCGTCAGCACATTTGTGACTAGTTTCTTCCCTTCCATAATCCACTAAAAAGAAGTTTCCTCTGCTAAATGGAACAAAGTCCAGAATGGCAGAGTAGGGGTGAGGGCCTGGGGGACACAGACAGACACGGGCTTAAATGGAAGTGGCACACTCCTCCTTGCTCCGCCGTCGGCCACATGAAACGAATATCAATAAAGTCCCAACCTCCCTGACCGCAAATATGTAAGAATTTCCCACAGGAAGTTTTCAAAGACACGAAACTGCCTTCCAAATGGTCAGTAGCCAGAGGTGGCTTCATAAGAGAACAGAGCGGGAAACAGTACAGAAATAGCCGTTCCACTGTAAACAACCAAACAATTAAACTAGAAGCCAACTAAAAAAATCGAAAAAATATGACATTCTTCATTACACTTCCTCCTGTTTGTGCCTTTCCAGATTTTTCCTTTCTTTTCAGATTGTTTACTTTCCTCGTGGATGTTCGCTTTGAGGTTTCCCCCCCTCTCCGTCCACTAGCTTCGCTTCGTATTGTGCCAGGTCGTACGCCCCCCTCGGAGTGCACTAAGAACGCCTCTTTATCTCGGACGAGGTGCTGTGGTAATGTTTTTATTTCGGTAACACACGGCACATTTGACGTACCGCTGGGCCGGCCTCGCCATCTGTCACTGTGGGCTGATAGCACAGCTAATGGACTGGGCCTCTGCTCCACTCCACACAGCACAGCCAACACTGCAGGGTCAGCCTTCTTACTTTACTCTTTCTCTCTTTGTTTTCTCTCTCTTTATTGTATCGTATCCTACAGTATCCATCAGTGAATCGATCAAAGATTCAATCGATGAATCGATGAATCTATCGATCTATACATATATCTACTGTACGGTATCTATTCATCTATCTGTCTGTGCTCTCTTTTGTACTCGGTCCAGTACTATTTATCTTTGTTTCTCTCTCTTTATTGTATCGTATTCTACTGTACAGTATCCATCATACAGTGAATCAATCAATGATTCAATCAATGAATCAATGAATTGATCAATCTACAGTATCTATAACTATATCGACTGTACGGTATCTATTCATTTGCTGTGCTCTCTTTTGTGCTCTAGTCCAGTACTATTTCAAAAGGAATTTGTATTTTGATTTTTTTAGTAGAAAACCACTCATCTGTAAACCGCTCGGCCTCTCCACTGAAGACGAGAGACGTGTATTTAATCACACATCAATCTTTTCCAAGTGTGGCGTCGAGGGGCCGTGGGAACTGTGACAGCCGTGATTCACGACCTGAGAACCCCTGCCGCCGGAACTCTCGGCCAAACATCTATCCTACACCCATCCTACACCCATCCTTATCTGCCGCCTGGATATAGTATGTTTGTCTTCTCTTCTATTCCTTTTTTCGAGGTGTTTCGATGATGAGAGAGGGATCGTGTGCAACTACTGCAAGTACAGTACATCCAGCACTCAAGTTGAGGGGGGATGGCATCCCCCCTGAAATAAAAACAGTCAAAAATCATCCCACTTCTAAAACTGCCAACCCCCCTTTCCATCCCTTATGTCATTTTATCAATGAACGTGGTATTACTGCTATTTCAACATTTAGTTTTGCACATATTGAGTAAAATACTGTGGGCGAGGGGGAAGGCACGCACACATGCAATGACATTTTTACCAAGTCACTGACACTGAAGTAACTGACGCTGTGGGGATGCTAAAATTGTCCCCATATGATACAATCCACCATCCCCCCTGATTTCCTTTTACAACTTGACTACTGCACACAACCAAGTAAACTATCAAAGTGTTTATTAACCAAAGAGAATAACATAAAGAAAGATATAGAGTGTGTGTGATCAGTAAAGTCAGGAGTGTAGGTGAGTGCATGAGTGGAAAAGTGTGAAGGTGTAATGTTGGTGCAATAACGGTGGTGCAATAACCAAGGCCAAACCTCAACCAAAAACAAAGGTGTCTCAGGGCGGAGAGCACACCGCAACCGCATCTAGGAGTATAAATAAAAGAATATACATGAGATGAATATCTGAATATGAATATCAATATGTGATATGTAACATTATGATATGATATTATGTACAGTATGATATATACGGAACAAGGGTAATAAGGCTTGAGTGAATTGCGTTGATAGTAACCTTTCTCGACACCCAAAGCACTCACAATGTATGGGGGAGAACTGACGTCAACATCTACCAATGTTGAAATACGTACAGTCATTGATGGTTGATGATTGATGATTGAGGGAAGAAATAATAGGGACATTTGTAGTTCATGGGCTGGAATAATAGTTCAATTCCTAGAATTAATACACCCACATTGGACTCAATGAAGCCAACTGATGAGGTAATGGTTAGTTAGTCAATCCAGTGGTTAGTTAGTCAATCCAGAGCATTGTAATACAATCTCTCAAACACATTTTCACAGGGATACTTGCAACACTCACTTCCTCCACCCACACACCCATGCCTACTCAGGACCCATAAATCAGTTGAGAACAATATCCTTCATGATATCCTTCATGATGAGTCAAAAACAAGTAAAACAGTCACGATCGGAAGTCTAAGGGAACTGTCTAACATTGTGCCTGTCTAAGAGCTGTGCAACAACTGTGTAACATTTGAATGAATGAATGAATGGTCTTTATTGTCATTGATATAGTACAGGTACCATACAACAGAATTTGTGAGGGGGGGCTCCCCTGGTGCTAGGAAAAAAATACTAAAAACAAGAAGGGAAAAGAGCTGGTTTACATAAATAAAGGCTATGTACACTATCCACTATACTATACAAATAAAAACACTGTGCTGTACTCTATGCTATGCTATAGATATCCTAACATTTCCTATCTCTGAACCTTATGTGCACGAGGGTACATTTGTACTAGTTTCAACTTCACGTCTTCTGCGCGGTATTACGATCTAGAAATAGCCGAATTTGAGGCAGAGAATGAGGGGTAGATGAGGAGATGATATGATCAAATCCACCATCCCCCCCTGATTTTCTTTTACAACTTGAATACTGAGTACATCTCTTAGGCAAGCAGTGGTTGGTATTGTGTATTTTCAGGCTGCGGTTAGTAGAGATGTGGCTGTCCTCTATGTTAGGATCTGGACTAATGTCATGTGACAATGCTAAGCGACGCTATGTGATGCTGTTGCGTCCCATACACACCATTCACCCTCTCCATATTGTAAGCCCACTCCTCACACCACACCAAACTATGAGAGTACCCACTTGTGATATCTTATCTGCTAACTAGTGGTCCTCGTATGGCACATTTCAAGGTCAACAGCGGAGCTCTAATGGGTTTGTGTATAGGGACCGTTTGGTACAGTACAGCCTCTTGTTCACTGGCAGACTAAAGGGGCCCCCGGGTACTTTATAGAAAAATGAAGAGCCAACCCACACAACACCAGCAAGCCGGAGTGGAGGAGGTGGAGGAGGGACGAGAGCTCGGGTAGATTGTGTGTTGCACTTGTTTTGACATCTGTAGGTTCCGTAACTAATCGTTCTTACGATTTGTGCGTTCGCACGGAGGGAGAGTCGAGCCGTTTTCATTTTTCATTCGGAAAGCACCATTTCAAACTCATACGCCTACTTCTTTCTGTAAACAGTATGGACAAAGTCAAGTTAGTGTCATCAATAATGTCTAGCTCACTGTTAACATTTACAAAAAGGTATAGAAACAGGAAATCCATTCACTTGAATGCGTTGCGCACCTGAAATAAATCCATCTACAGTCTATCAATGCACACCTTTTTTAAAAGGAGGGATCAGCTTTGAAATTGGAAGATAGCCATTGAGTTCTTTCAGAATTCAGAAAGCACACTTGCGTAATGGCTTCTCCTTTCATTTTTCAATCCCTATCAACCCCTTTCCCCGATTGGATAAAAAACAAGTTTGACTCCTACATGTAAAATACAGCATTTTCATTATACAGTATATAGTAATATAAATACTAATAATAACTTACATTTATATAGCGCCTTTCACAGACCCAAGGTTGCTTTACAAGGGAATGGGATAAACAGAACAGAGCCAGAGAGACAAACACACAAAACAAGAAACAGTGAAACAGCTACTAAAGGTTGAATGCAATGGTGAAAAGGTGGGTTTTAAGGGCAGTTTTGAATATGTCCAGGGTTGGAGAGTCACAGATATCCTTGGGTAGAAGGAACTCTCTGGAACTCTGGAACTCTCTACCCAGGATATCCGCGACTCTCCAACCCTGGACATATTACATTTACATTTACATTTACATTTTTGGCATTTAGCAGACGCCTTATTCCAAAGCGACTTACAATCAATACATTTGAATACTAAGCATGTGAATCAGCAGTCCACCATTCGTTGCAGGAAGAGTAATCTAGCTCGGGCCCGGGGCCACTGATAGAAGAAAAAACCTTCTCCCTATCGCCTTCTACTAAAATAGAAGTTCTTAGGGACACAGTAGAGGGGAAAGCGGGTGTCTTTAGGAGACGTAGTGGTGAGGGTCAGAAGATGTCTCAGGAGGAGCAGTTAAGATGTAACCTGAAGAGATGGGTCTTCAGTCTACGACGGAAGATGGGTAGTGACTCAGCCGTTCTGACGGCCGTGGGGAGCTCATTCCACCAGCGGGGAGCCAGTGTTGTGAAGAGACGTGATCGGGCAGCCCGACTGCTGTGTAGAGGAGGTGGGGCCAGTCGGCCAGCCGAGGTGGAGGAGCGGAGTGAGCGGGCAGGGGTTTGGGGGGTTACCATTTCCTTCAGGTAGGCAGGGGCTGTCCCTTTAGCTGCCTGGTATGCAAGCACCAGGGTCTTGAATCTGATGCGAGCTGCTATCGGGAGCCAGTGCAGGGTGCGAAGGAGAGGGGTGACATGCGAGTATTTGGGGAGGTTGAATACCAGCCGGGCAGCAGCATTCTGGATGAGCTGCAGAGGTCTAATGGCTAAAGCGGGGAGCCCAGCCAGGAGTACATTGCAGTAATCCAGGCGGGAGATGACCAGTGCCTGGGTCAAGAGTTGCGTTGCCTCTCTGGTAAGGAATGGTCGTATCCTTCTGATGTAGAGGAAGAATCTGCAGGAGCGAGCCGTTGCTGCAATGTTCTCCGCACAGGATAGTCGGTTATCCAGGATCACTCCAAGGTTCTTGGCTGTCAGGGAGGGGGTTACAGTAGAGTTCTCCACTGTGATGGAGAAGTCTTGGAGAGGGCAGGCTTTCCCGGGGATGAAGAGGAGCTCGGTCTTGTTAAGATTGAGCTTGAGATGGTGGTCAGCCATCCAAGTTGAAATGTCAGCGAGACATGCTGAGATACGGGTTGCCACGTGTACATCAGACGGGGGGAAGGACAGGAAGAGTTGAGTGTCGTCTGCGTAGCTGTGGTAGGAGAGCCCATGTGAAGAGATTACCGAGCCAAGAGACTTGGTGTAGAGGGAGAAAAGTAGGGGCCCTAGGACAGAACCCTGGGGTACTCCAGTGGAAAGGGTTCGTGGAGAAGACAGCGATTCTCTCCAGGTCACCTGGTAGGAGCGGCCCGCCAGGTAGGAAGAAAACCAGGAGTGTGCGGTGCCAGAGATGCCCAGGTCTGAGAGGATGGAGAGAAGGATCTGGTGATTGACTGTGTCGAAGGCAGCAGACAGGTCAAGGAGAATGAGAACAGAGGAGAGGGAGGAAGCTTGGGCAGAGTGGAGGGCTTCCGTGACAGCAAGGAGCGCAGTCTCAGTGGAATGCCCAGCCTTGAAGCCGGATTGGTGGGTGTCAGTCAGTTGTTTAGATGCCGCGCGTTCAAGGGTTTTGGAAGGGAAGCAGAGAAGGGATACAGGTCTGTAATTGTGGACAGATGATGGGTCAAGGGTAGGTTTCTTGAGGAGAGGCTTGACTCTGGCTATTTTGAAGGCCGCTGGGACAGATCCTGTGGATAGGGAGGAGTTGATTAGGGTGGTAAGGTAAGGAAGGATGTCGGCGGAAATGGATTGGAGAAGGGGGGAGGGGATGGGATCAAGAGGGCATGTGGTTGCCCGCTTTGATGTGATAAGTGTGAGAATCTCATCGGGGGAGAGGGGGGAAAAAGTTGACAATCCAGAGACCGAGTGTCGAGGAGAGAGTTTGGAACGGGTGTTAGCATTGTTAGTGGGAGGAGGGAGAGGTGGGGGGGAAAAGGTGCTGCTGATGTCGTCCACCTTTTTTTCAAAGTAGGTGACAAAGTCATCGGCGGACAGGGAGAAAGGAGGAGGGGGAGGAGGTGGATTAAGGAGTGAAGAGAAAGTGGAGAACAGTTTTCTAGGATTAGAGGCAGAAGAATGTATTTTGGAATGATAGTAGGATGCTTTAGCAGCTGATGCCAAGGAGGCGTAGTTGGCAAGGAGAGAGTGATAGAGGTTAAGGTCATCAGAAAGGCCAGTTTTTCTCCATTTCCTCTCAGCTGCTCTGAGCTCTAGTCTACAAGCATGTAGCGTTTCAGAGAGCCAGGGAGCTCGAGGAGAGGATCGAGCTGGCTACAGGGTTAGTGGACAGAGGGTGTCGAAGGATGAGGTGAGAGCGGACAGGAGGGTTGAGGATGCCGCATCAGTGGATAGAAGGGAGAAGGATTCGACAGAGGGTAGGGAGGATAGGACAGAAGAAGAGAGGGTGATGGGGGACAGGGTACGTAGGTTACGACGAGAGGGTCTTAAGTGGTTAGAGGCTGAGAGGGAAGAGGAAGTTTTGAGGGGAAGGGAGAAGGATATAAAGTGGTGATCAGAAACTGGAAGAGGGGTAACGGTAAGATTGGAAGTGTGGGAAGATCTGGTGAAGACAAGGTCGAGCTGATTGCCTGCCTTATGAGTCGGAGGAGAGGGGGACAGGGTAAGGCCAAAGGAGAGGAGAAGGTCAAGTACTCCAGATGAGAGAAGCTTCTCAGATTGGAAATTGAAGTCACCTAGTAGTACGAGCGGAGTGCCATATTCAGTAGGATATCTATATATGTCTATAGTTTCTTATTATTGATTGTAATGGTATAGTATGTATATTGGTCACATCAGTATTCATAATGTTTTCATGTTCCTACCTTGAGATGCCCACAGATGAACCCGTCTTGAGAAAAGGAGGCATTCGTCTAAGTTTGAGAAGGCTGCTGTAACCTTCATGTATACAGGAGAAACATACAGAGGACATGGCCTGTTTTGCAGGTGCACCCTGTCCACAATATCAATACAATTAAAAAACAACACATACAGAAATACAACACAGTAACATACATAAATCAATACGTCATATAAAACCACACTCACATCCTTCACCAAAGAGGTCCTCAGACAGCATTTTTAATTGCCCGAGAAGCATCAGAACAACCAACTGTAATGGTTCTTTTGTAGATTGTTTCGGCAGTAAGGTGCACTACAACTAAAAAAAGCAATGCTATGCTATTTACCTAATTCGATAGAAGCTCAGGAGTTAACCACCTCTGAGAACGAGTTAGGTCATTTATGTTTGTTTAGTTTTACTAACATGGATCAAATCAAATCAAATCAAATCAAAAACCCATTTCTTACAAGATGCAACTCAATGCGCTTCACATACTGACAGAGCCGCAAGCAGGCAAAAGTAAAAACCTGTACACTATGTAGCCAGGAAAATTCCCTTGCAGCCCTCTACACATAGAGCGACTACTAACCAGTTTGCCTACCAGCACCCAGCGGTGGACCCCCACAGCCCCCCTCGGGGAGCCCCCGCCGCCCCACACACCCAGCGGTGGACCCCCACACCCCCCCTCGGGGAGCCCCCGCCGGATACTTCTTTCGAGCCTGTGAGGTTGCATTTGGTCCAATGTGGCCTGCAACCGTAACACTTTCATTGTGCATTTCATAATTAAAGTCATTTAATGACCACATCTTTAGTTGAATACTTAATTAAAATGAAATCTTATTTGAGCAGAGCACACTTTTGAACTTTCGAACAATTCAAATTGAATCCAAAACGGATTTTGTTTAAACTGATATTACAAAGCAAATCAATCAAACTCCTACAGCCAAACTTCCACAATGCATTTCTGAGCAGCGGCACTCCTATAACTGACCCTATAACTGACCCTATAACTGACCCTATAACTGACCCTAGCCTGCTGGCAGGGAAGCACCATTATGCCAGAGGGGCCTTGGGCTTTAATTTGTGTGTGTGTGTGTGTGTGTGTGTATGTGTGTGTTTTTGTCTGTGTTTGTTTGTGTGTGTGTGTGTGTGTGTGTGTGTTTTTGTCTGTGTGTGTGTGTGTGTGTGTGTGTATGTGTTTGTTTGTGTGTGTGTGTGTGTGTGTGTGTGTGTATGTGTGTTTTGTCTGTGTTTGTTTGTGTGTGTGTGTGTGTTTTGTCTGTGTTTGTTTGTGTGTGTGTGTGTGTGTGTGTGTGTGTGTGTGTGTGTGTGTGTGTGTGTGTGTGTGTAGTGTGTGTGTGTCTTCCATTTCAACTGGACCTTGAGTGTTCTGTATTCACTCTCCTTGGAACCTGATAGACAGGCTGTATTCTCCAGACAAGTGTCCCATTTACATGTGCATATGGATACTGTAATGTATAGAGGGCACTGGAGATAGTATAACCTTTTATTCCATTAATTGCTCAATGGAAATTAATCTATTTTGCACATAGCCCCCCCCCCCCCCCACACACACACATCCCTGTAGAAATCAGGAGTTAAGTGCATTGCTCAAAGGCATTTGAAGGTACTTTGGATGTGATACCAGCAACCCTCCAGTCACGGCTCATGCCCTTCTGTCATCATGGGATCGAACCAGTGACCTTCAGGTTCAGAGAAAGAGAGAGAGAGAGAGAGAGAGAGAGAGAGAGAGAGAGAGAGAGAGAGAGGCAGAGAGAGAGAGAGAGAGGCAGAGGGAGAGAGAGAGAGAGAGGCAGAGAGAGAGAGAGAGGCAGAGAGAGAGAGAGAGAGGCAGAGGGAGAGAGAGAGAGACAGAGAGAAAGAGAGAGAGAGGCAGAGAGAGAGAGAGAGAGAGGCAGAGAGAGAGAGGCAGAGAGGCAGAGAGAGAGAGAGAGAGAGGCAGAGAGAGAGAGACAGAGAGAGAGAGAGGCAGAGAGAGAGAGGCAGAGAGGCAGAGAGAGAGAGACAGAGAGAGAGAGAGAGGCAGAGAGAGAGAGAGAGAGAGCAGCAGGTAAATAAAATAGCTGGCGGGGATAAGGAATGCGTAGAGGATGGGGGAATGTGTTTATGACTGGAAGGAAGACAACACACTTTTATAACCTACAAACACAAACAGAGAGAAGTGGAAACGAGGACACGCTCGGTCAGGACTTGTTATGCAGGAACGCTGCTCTCCCTTCTCCCCTGTCTCAGAGAGAGCTGGACCCAGGAGGGTCGACATCCTGTGGATTAAACTTGCAGCTAGAGGGCATGGAGGGAGGTGGGACGGTGTGTGCGTGTGAGAGAAAGTGAGAGAGGCTCTCTGTGTTACTTACTAGACAATAGACTCGGCTAAAGGCTGTGTATGTATGGGAACTCTTCCATATACTCCCGTACTGTTTAGTAGGCACGGGGAGTAGGAGGTGCCGTCTGGTACATTTAAAAGAGTGAGATGTCAGACTGACAATTCACTCACAAAAAGCAATTTTCGGGAAAATGAGATGGAAAATACATACTCATGCACTATGCAGTACCCGCTTCTGAATTGTTTTCTTCTCCTAGACCTAGTCCTACAGAGTGCAGATAAGAGTGGGTCCTGCTGTGTCCTAGGGTGACCCCTTAGGCCTACTCCTGGGGGTCCACACCCACTCCTGTCCACCCAGAAGACCCCCCCCCCCCTCCTGAAATATTGAGTGACCCCATAGCCCCCATAGCCTGCGGAGTCCTCTACATCCCTCCTCGGCAAACAAGGCCCTCGGGCGGAGAAATAATTGGCTTGATTTCCTGATGAGCGTCTTTCCTGATGAGCGTCTTACTTTCTCATTCCCTCCGTCCATTTATCCCTCCCTCTCGTCATCCCCCGTTTCTCATTCCCTCCATCCGTCTATCCCTCCCTCCTCCTCCTCCTCCCCCTGGAGCCCTTACTGTCTGTTCTCTCTGCCATGCTGAGCGTGGCCTTGCTCTGTGTACTGTTAGGAGGGAGGAGGACATGACCTAGCATCTCCTCAGTCATGCTTAATAACACTGACCTTGAACCAGCAGTCATCCCCGAGAGACAGGCTTACGTTATTACTGAGAGTAGGCCAGATGCAGGGGAATAGTTCTTCCTGCACGCACGCGTACACACACTCGTACACACACGTACACACGCGTACACACACACTCGCACACACGTACACACACTCGCACGCACGCACACACACACGCACACACACACACACACACGCACACACACACACACACACACACACACACACACACACACTAACCACCAGACAATCAAGTAGGTGAGGAGGCAGTGAATAGGGAAATGAGTATGCAAAATGATGCAAAATGTGCCATAGAAAATATGAATGTGTAATCACATAAAGCAGAGGAAAGGGTCCCCTGTTGTGACACGCACACTGCCACGGTGATGGGGAGACAGACCTAATGGCACGGTTTCATTAGCGTGGAACTTCCTTTCAGAGAGCCATTACATGTGCAGATGAAGAGAAACACATCAACAAATTATCTTTTTCATGCATAGGGAGCAATAAAAGTGAAGGTATTCAGATCCGCACAGTGCCGTTCACATAACAGATGGGAAAATAACCACCGACGGAGAGAATACACCCATGCCTCCAAGCTCAAAGACGCACCCCCATCTCTCTGATAAGCACCCCTTTAAGAATACTCTGTGTACACATACAGCACACACACACACACACACACACACACACACACACACACACACACACACGTCTTGTCACATCTGCTTAGCAAATATCATTTCCTTAATTAGAGCGACGTAACACACTCCGCTTTCCACAAAATCACAACAAAAACATCAGTAACATGACACTGAAATGATCCCACACATTCAACACCCTCTTGAAAAGGTGAACGCTAAACTTTTACAAAGACCTCTTTCAGAACTATTTTCTTTCCACATGTACATGTTAACTAGATCACATTCTGTATACATTGTTTGAGTTGAGACGGCTCTTTGACAGTCTTCGACTGGCCTTTGGCCTCTAGTCTAGTTTGTCACTCTTGTTGTCTTTGTTTCTTTGCTTTGTCGTTCTGTTCTGTCTGTCTGTCTGTCTGTCTATGAACTCTGTTAAGCGTCCTTGGGTTTGAGAAAGGTGCTATATAAATCTAAGATATTATTATTATTATTATTATTATTATTAGACTTTCCTGATTCTATTTGTGTGTATCTGCCTCAGCCATTTGTAGACAAGGAGATAACCCCTTGTGGAGATAAGGGTCCATCATAGATGATCTTTCCTCCACAAAGGAAAGGTTGAGCATCTTGTTTCTTAAGTCCTGGTATATTGAGGCATTTCTTTGTTGTTTGCCATCTAAGTCATGTTTAGCAGACATGTTTTCATCACGCGTAAGGGAATAACCAGGAAGACAGCTGAAACAGCTGAGGCGCACGTGAGTTGAAATTCGCTACGTCGAGTTTACAAGTTTATTCGAATGACCTGTTTCCATGGCAAAAACCACCTCAAGCGAGCGTATCGACTTTGTGCGAATTAGAGGTGATTCGCATGGAGTTTATGCGAATCAAGTCGTTTCCATAAAAATGTATCATGCGAATCATCTCAAACTGATGCGAATCACCTCGAAATGCGAATCAGAATGTCTTATGGAAACGCCCCTAAAGACCGCTCCACTTCACTACCAGAGAGGTCTGACTCTGCTTAGTCCAGTCGGCTAGAGCCGCCGCTCAACAACTGAGCTGTGAGGAGAGAAACACTCGGTCACGCTTCTCTTCCAGAGTGTGCACTCAAATAAGGAGAGGGGGATGAGGAAGAAAGGAGAGGCGGGTGAGGAATGAAGGACAAGGGGGCGTGGGATAAGGAGACGAGAGCAGAGACGAGAGCAGCGAGTTCCAACAGTCAGGAAAAGATTGGGAACATAATGTGTGTGTCAATGATCTACCGAGGTGTTCCCTGTGTCTGTCCTCTCCTGGGTTGCCATGCACGTCAGCGGCCTGAGGCCACCAGCAAACGCCACGGACATCTAGTCACCCGCTGAGGCGAAATGCGTCACCTTTGTGTGTGTGCGTGTGTGTGTGTGCGTGTGTGTGTGTGTGTGTGTGTGTGTGTGTGTGTGTGTACGTGTCACCCGCTGAGACAAAATGCGTCACCTTAGTGTGTGTGTGTGTGTCTGTGTGTGTGTGTGTATGTGTGTGTGTGTGTGTGTGTGTGCATGTGTATGTCTGTGTCTGTCTGCCTGTCTGTCTGTCTGTGTGTGTGTCTGTGTCTGTGTGTGCGTGTGTGTGCGTGTGTGTGTGTGTACACCATGACAGCCTGTGTCTCTGGGCTGCGTCTCCTGCAGAGTGACATGGGGAGTAATAGAGGGTTGTAGGGGAGTCAGGTGACAGGCCCTGTAATTACCGCCAGTGAGACCAGACACTCTGTCTTCTTCTAGGCCCCCCCCTCCTCCCACCCCCCGTCCCCCCTGCCCCACCCTCCCCAAAAAGCAGCTGAGTGCTCCTCTCATATGTTGCTGCTCCCTGCTGTCATGTGACTCGTTGGGCATCAGAGCCAGAATCATAATTGCTTTTATGACATCAATGTACGCCGGGTACACAGAGTAAAAGTCTTAGGTTCGGGTTCATTCGACATTGGCATTGCAGCAGAAAATACAGAATCAATAATATAATAAAGCAGGACGTAAAAACAATAAAAAACAACAATCACAGATAGCAGCGACAGCAGCAATTGCAGCAGAATGCAAATGCAACAATAATAGCATAAAGTCACGCAGTGGGGATGGTTTGGGGGAGACAGTCCTTTGCCTTATCCCAGTGCATTTCCCAAGGAGCCTGATTACATTTTTTCCTTTTTTTGTTTGTTTTATTTAGCACACAGTAAAAAAAAAAAGATTCATACACACAATAACCATAATACATCACATAGAGAGTAGGTGCAAGGAACACGCTTATGGAGCGTTTCCCTTGGCCATAGAACGTGATTAACAGTTAATGTAAAATAAATCAAAGAAAACATATTAAATGACAGAACAAAATAAAGAGATCTATAAAGAAGTGCTATGATGATTGCTTGAGGGAAGTAGCTGTTGGACAGCCTCTGGGTTTTAGCCCCGAGGCTACGGTACCGTTTCCCCGACGGCAGTAGTTTGAATAGTTTCTGATTGGGGTGGCTGGGGTCTTTGATAATCCTGATGGCCTTTCTGACACACCGGTCGCTGTGGGTGTCCTGGATGGAGGGAAAGCACACAACCGCTGATCTTCTCGGCTGGCCTCACTACCCTTTGCGGCGCTTTGAGGTTTTGGGCAGTTTAGTTCCCGTACCAGGCAGTGATACATCCTGTCAGGATGCTCTCAGTAGTGCCTCTGAAGAAGGCCCCCAGTATCTTAGGCCCTAAGCCGTAAACCTTTTCAGCCGCTTGAGATGGAAGAGGCGACGTTGTGCTTTTTTCACCACCTGGCTGGTGTGTACATCCCAGGTGAGGTCGTTGGTGATGTGAACCCCCAGGAACTTGATGCTGTTGACCCTCTCTACAGCAGACCCGTTGATGGTAATGGGGTAATCTTGTGCCTGCTTCTTTTTCCTGAAGTCCACCACCAGCTCCTTGGTCTTGTCGGCGTTGAGAGCGAGGTTATTGACCTGGCTGTACTGAGCCCGACGGTCGAACTCACTTCTGTAGGCCGTCTCGTCGCCGTCAGTAACCACACCAGTCACTGTCGTGTTGTCGGCGAACTTAATGACCATGTTGGAGCTGTGAGTGGCTACGCTTAAAAAAAAAAAGCCTTGTCTCTGAAACCGGCCCTATGTGTTTTACCTTGTTGTCGTGACTAGTTCCTTCTCCCTCACCTGTAGCCTTCCAACACCTCGGGGCAAATCCCCTGAATTAATAGTATCAAGCCATCCTTACCGTCTAATGGAAATGACTCTCTCCATAAGAGAGATCTCATAAATATATCTCTATAACTAGCGTAGGTAGACAGCCGTCGTGTGTCCGGGGGAGATGTTAACGATATGGTCCCAACCCGTATTCCGAGAGAGACGAAGAATACGTTGGAGGATTTTCCTGCGCGGGCATATCCCTCCTCATCCGTTTATAGGACTTGGGAGAGACAATAGGCTTCCAGATGCGACGCCGGGAGCATATGCGATCCGTGGGAGGGAACGACAACGAGTCTGGCCCGTGAGACGGCTGAATTAAAGCTCCAGCCCCGGGGCGCGACGCTCATTAGCCTATTAGAGCCTCGTCCGCTCGATGAGTGCAAATCCGTTATGACACGCTGGCGTTGTAAGTACACTCGGTTTCTGTACATTATGTTGTTGCTCGCTGAAAGAGGCCTCAGCGGTGTGTCACGACTGTTTCTGACTTCTGTGAGAACCCCTCAGACCGGGAGGCCTGCGCCGTGTGAACACACACAGCCTGTTGTTGACAGAAATACTATCTGACACAGAGCAAGCTACATTGATTTTTTCGGCCTCTTACCCAGAGGTAAGGAACACACCCACGCCAACATCGGTGAGAGAGAACAGGTTGAGCCCTGAGTTCTGTGGGTACAGTACTGGACTGGACTTTACTGGCCTGTCTGTCAACCGCTTACAGAAACGACCGGTTTCACAAATAAACAGTGCGTATGTACTGTATGTACGTAATAAGCATGAGCAATTACTCAAACAAATGACACTCACATGTATTAAAGTGGTATCAACAACTCAGTAGGCTACTACTACTACTATTACAAACACATTTATTCTAATATGAATGTTGAATGTCAACCGAAAGAAAATTCATTAAAAAATCCTCCTTCTTCTATAGCACTACGACTGCCAATGGCCCCTGGCACGAGCGTAGATGACTTTTTCCTCCAATGACTGGTGGATAGATGATTCACTTTCAGATGTATTTGTTGTAAGTGGCTTTAGAACCACCGTGAGAACAGCCCAGAAGATCACCGGCGCCCCCCTCCCCTCTCTGGAAGAGCTGTACAACACACGCTGTCTCAGGAAGGCCTCCAAGATCTCTAGAGACCCAACCCACCCTGGGTACGAACACTTTGCCCGGCTGCCCTCGAAAAGGCGGTACAGGACCATGGCCGCAAGGACAAACAGACTGAAGCTCAGCTTCTACCCCAGGGCCATCCAGGCCCTGAACACAGCAAAGACCTAGGTTCTGGGCCCTGGACAGTCTGGACGGATTGATGGCAGCTGCTGGACTGAAAAAATCAGGTGTAGTGCTGAGGCACAAATATGTACATTTCTAGCCTGCAAACTGCGACACTTCAAATGAATGTGCAATAACACTATGTGCAATATGACAACCCTAGTCGTCTATCTGTACAGTATAGTATAGTGGATAGTGTACATAGCCTTTATTTATGTAAACCAGCTCCTTCCCTTCTTGTGTTTTTTTAAAGTTTTTTTTCTTTCCTAGCACCGGGGGAGCCACCCCTCCTAAATGTCGTTGTTTGGTACCTGTACTATAGCAATGACAATAAAGACCATTCATTCATTCATTCATTCATTCATAGATAAAGGCGTCTGTAGAAAAATGCTCAAGAAATAGTTTTGATTGCATTAAGTAACTACAATACAGTACAGTACAGCACAGTACTACAGTACAGGCCCATGTAACACAGTGTTTTTCTGAGAGAGAATAACTGACAGGGAGAGAGATTAAATGTGCCATGTGAAAATTCCCCAACGGGAACCGGGGCTCTGTGTGATGTGTCCCAGACACAGCTCGCTCCTTGACTCTGGGGGGAAGAGAGAAGCCAAGAAGATGTCGAGATAAATGCAGGGGGACTTTGATGTACGACAAGCGCATTAGAGGCAAAGTAACATCTTTTATGAAAGGGAAAGAGAGACGCAGTCTTTTGTTGCCAGCGAGGCAATTGTGTTTGTCTGCCTTCCCCCCCCCCCCCCCCCCCCCCCCCCCCTTGTCTTTCTGTGTGCTTGTCTGTCAGGATGTGGGATTACGCACACTCCTTTTTTACTTTGACAGCAAAGTGAGGACTTTTTTCTTTTTTCTTTGGAAATCCCAAGTGATTGGGATGTATTATGCATTATATCTTGGCAGTCTATCTATGGTGGGGACGGATAACACAGAATATGGAGTACGGATGATGGAGTATGAAATGAAATTGAACATCTTAACTCACCAGATTCCACCAGTCTTGATGATGGTAATTGTAAGACTGTGTGATGAAGAATTAGAAGCTTATTTGATGAAATAGTGTCCCAATCCTATTCAGCCAATAGCCATCCCAGTCCTCATACTGATCGTCTCTGATCCTGGATAACTGTACAGTATGTGTTGCCAACAGGCTCTGAATGGTTGCAGTTACAGTATACTTTCACAGGTACACAGGCAGATCTCACAGGCATCTCAACCAAGCGTCCAAGTTTCTCATTTTACAACATCCACCGATATTTCATCAGCCAGTAAAAGCAACATTTTTAATAGGCTCTGGATTAACTCCAGCCTCTTTGCAGTGCAGAATGGCCCTTTGTGTGGGCGGGCGGGCGGGTGACTCTACAGTCCATCCAGAAAGTGGGAAATAGAAGATTAGATGTGCTAACTCATCTAATGTGCTAACTCTCCGTTTCAGTTCAGCAGACACAGGAGAGACCACGGGGACCATTACGGAGAATGTACCTTTCAATTTCATTCAGATTACAACATTATAGTCTCTCTCTCTCTCCCTCTCTCTCTCTCTCTCTCTCTCTCTCTCTCTCTCTCTCTCTCTCTCTCTCTCTCTCTCTCTCTCTCTCTCGCTCTCTCTCTCTCTCTCTCTCTCTCTCTCTCTCGTATGCACACACACGCACACACACACACACACACACACACACGCACACACACACACACACACACACACACACACACACACACACACACACACACCTGAAAAAATGTGGCTCCAGCTGTGATGACAACACCATATCAAGTGAAGCTCAGATGCCAGCTAGACCCACACCAGTAAATGAACACATCGATGGACATGTTATGAAGCAGAAGAACTACATTCTAGATACATATATATATATCTGGCACATGCCATCCTTTCTTACTCAATCGTACACACATTATTTTAGGACAGGAGACTACTAGTATGAAAGATGAGTTGTCTGCATCAACCTTTTAGAGTTGGTTTTATGAGATTGGGTGTTGTGCACATGTAACACCCCTGCCATTGCCTGCCTTCCTGTACACGCCATTACCAGTTATGGTCCCAGTACACAACACACACACACACACACACACACACACACACACACACACACACAGCCCATGACCAACGGTGAGAGCTCACACGCCCCTGCGCATACACACGCACACAGATTAAAGTGAATATCCGCTGGTCCTCAAGCGTAATTATGCTTAGATCAATTTAATCTGCGCTTTTCCTGCCTCAAACCCATTAGCTGTATAATGAGAAAGGCTGAGAGATTACACCACGGAGTAAATGAACATAATGAACTAGGCTCCGGGCTACAAACAGTGACAGCAGCACACAGGTCTGCAGAGAGGGAGGCAACACACACATTACTGAAACACACACGCCTACTGACATAGCCATTAAACAGAGAGGGGGCAGGGAGAGAGAGAGAGAGAGAGAGAGAGAGAGAGAGAGAGAGAGAGAGAGAGAGAGAGAGAGCGGTGGGGGGAGGGGATGGCAACAAGGAGGAGAGAAAATGAAAAACATATGAATTGCATTCAGTGAAGTCTTTAAAATCATCCCCCAGTGTCCAAACATGCCCTCGAACACACACACACACACAAGCACGCACACACACACGCACACACACACTCACACCTCAAACACATCAAACACACTCAACACACACACACGACTATACCAGCTATACTCACCCTCCAGTAAAGAGTTATCATACATATTGTATTAACTGACATACTGTATACCCAAGGGAGCCAGCTGGGCACATACAGTCGATTTCCCGTAGTTAACGGATTGTATACGTGGGTGTACTGGATATGAGACGTTAGGAATATGTGACACGTTCTAATGCTTTTGGACCTCATATCGGCAACCGTTTACATTGTTAGCAGCTCACAAAACAAGTTGTGTTAGTTGACTAGCGATGTGTCATAGATTTTCAACAACGCAGAAATCTATTCACATATTTCGAAAGAAAAGTCTGATCATTACACATCGGATCCTATATGAGGACCAAAGCATTAGAACGTGTCACAAATACACTCACCGAACACTTTACTTCACCTTTACTCTCAAAACAGCCTCAATTCTTCATGGCATTGATTCCACAAGATTGATTCCACAAGATGTTGGAAACATTCCTTTGAGAGTTTGAGGTGGCTTTTGCTTTGTGACATGGTGCATTATCCTGCTGGAAGT
>NC_137689.1:9692611-9715111 GCF_963989245.1 Nansenia antarctica | reverse complement strand
ACGGCTCCGCGTTGGTCGGTGTACTCATAGCGGCAAAATAGCTATCCAAAAACGTATTTTTGTTATGTTTGTTGGAAAGAAAATGTCTATAATGCATTGAAATGACAGTAAACTAAGATAATAAGATGGTTATCATAATTTAGGCTACATGCTGGGGGAGAGGAGGGAGTAGAGAGAGGTCCAGTAGTCTGGACTATACTGTCGCAGAGCTCCATCCACACATGGCCAATGACTTGTCTGCTAGCAAAGAACGACATGAACAGGCACAGGAAAGTATGTGGTTCAGAGAAAACAGGTAATCCTGTGTTGTTATCGACGGTGGAATGCAGTATACCGTAAATTGCGGAAGTTATCTTTCCCTGCAGCAAGTCTATACGATAACATGTAGTTATTGAGGCATATTACTGAATAACAGATACAAAAGCTGGAGTAAATATACCGCACATTCCACTATAAGAACTAGTGTCCAAATATACAGAAACAGAACAGAACAGCGTGGTCTGTCCAGAGGGTAGTTGCCTGTGCAGAGCAGACAGTACAGGCTAAGTCTCTGGATCACCAGAGTGGCGTAGTGTATCTCGGCCTCTGAAGAGTGGGATTAAATTACCCAGACCTGGAACACCTTGCACAGCATCATCACTCATACAATACGGAGGAGGAGGGAAGGAAACTAGTGTTAAACTTTAATGCCTGAGAACACAGAGACCTGAGTGGGGGGTGGAGGGTAATACCAGGTCGGCTTTGGGGAGGGAAGATAATCTTGTATTGGGCTGAGGTGCATGCGCACGCACGCACTCACGCACTCACACTCTCACTCTCACTCTCACACACACACACACACACACACACACACACACACACACACACACACACACTATAGAAAACACCCAGAGACACAGCCGTGTTTATATGTACAGTTAATATTTATATAGCTAAATTCAAAAAACACTGTGGTACAGATCAATTGTAAAAAAAGAACAACGACATAAATAATTTGCAATCATGACCGTTACAAATAGCTTAGTAGCCCGTACTGCAGTATCAGATATGAGAGAGAGAGAGAGAGAGAGAGAGAGAGAGAGAGAGAGAGAGAGAGAGAGAGAGAGAGAGAGAGAGAGAGTGGAGTGGATGTCTTATTGCTTTCAGAATCAACAGTCCACTATGCGGAAGAGTCGATAAGTCACAGGTGATCGTCTTGGTTCTACTCTCGACCCGCTGCATCCCGTCCCATTGATTAAGTGGTTGTGGAGAGGAGGCGGGGAGATGGAGGAGACAGGTGGATGAGGGGGAAACAGGGGTGGAGTGTCCTCAAACACCCCCAAGGCTGCACACTCAACACAGCTCCACCTTTTTCGAATGATCAGATAGAAATACATGATATAGAACAGAAATGCCTCTCTCAGTCAAGAATCACGTCAGCTCTGTTTTACATTTCTATTTGACACACACATGCAGGCACACAGGCACGCACGCACTTGCACACGCACACACACACACACACACACACACACACACACACACACACACACACACTTGACCTGAGAGCCAAACACACACACACATACTGTATGTACAGGTAATGATGATACTGTACAACCTCCACATTATACATTGTACGTGACATAACCATACATTACATAACTACTGTATGTGTGTTTTACACATGTCATCAGAATATACAACATTCGGGTGGACTAGCTCAGGAATGAAATGGTCAAAGGCAAAATGGAGGAATGTAGAGTGATGTGGGAGTGGGGGGATGAAAAGAGAAGGACAGGTAGTCGAAGGACAGGTAGAGACATAGAGACAGAGGAAGAGAGTGGGAGTGGAAAAGAGGAGGGGATAGATAGATAGATAGATAGAGAGAAAGACGAGAAAGTTACTGAAGAAGGGTAGTGGTGAGAGGAACACAGTGACGTTGTAATACTGATGATGTTGTTGATGTGGTGAGTGACGGTGTGGACGTGAGATGGAGCAGAGGAGGAGTGGCGGGGTTGTCGTGGGCTGTACTATAGGGCTCCATCATGACCCCTATTGGTCACACTGGAGTAGTTCACAGGTACAGGTGTGTGTGCGGGAGGTGTCCATGGTAACCCGCTGCTGTGTCAGTCTTTGTCGTCGAGTCAGGGCGACGAGAGATGACAGAAGGTCCAAATGATGTCCATCTCTCTGTGTCCGTGTCTGTGTACGGCTCTTGAAATGAGAAGCCCTATGTCGGGAGTCTGTCTGTCTGTCTGTCCATCACTCTGTCCCATTATGTCTGTCCGTCTGTCCAGACGTGTCTGTGTGTCTGTCTCTCTCTCAGGGGATCTGGATCTGCAGCTCCTCCTCCTCTTCCTCGTCTGGGTCGCTGGGAGGTCCGTCTGGGTTGTCCGGGCCGAAGCGGGCCGACCTCATCTTCCCAAACGTCCCCGGGTTCTGCTGCCGCCTCAGCCTAGACCGCAACAAGGAGAGGGGAGGGAGGGAGTGAGTGAGTGGACATGGGGGACAGACACAATTACGAGTGAACTGGACGCCTTTAAAACAGCCCTCAAGTCCCACCTGTTTGCTAAGGCTTTCGGCCCCTAGTTCTGCTGTTGTTTTTGTTTGCCTGTCTGTTTGTCTGACTGTTTTTGTTGTTTTTGTTGCTTTCTGTTTCTCTGTAAAGTGACCTTGGGTCCCCTGAAAGGCACAATATAAATGTAGATTATTATTATTATTACTATTTATGGAACACACCCGTTCGTTTCCTCTAGCTTTGCTTAAGTTGCTAGCCGGGAGACGTCGTACATTGCTAAATTAGGAAACCCATTGGATTTAAATGGGAAATCGAATCAACACCCCAGGTAAGGTCAGAAATAATGTTCAAACTATCTCTATTTTCCTGAAGAGCGCAGAGTTGGGTTCACACATAGCCTCTCTTTAACAAGACTGACACATCAACACTGATTATTCTCATGTTGACGACAGGTGAGCGTTCACTGCCAAAAGCGGCGAGAGCAACAAAATAAAAAAGAAGGCAGAATTCTGGACTCTGCCGTTGGCTAAACAAACTGGTCTTAAAAGCAGAGTCGCTAACACAAGCGTGTGCCTCTTCCGTTGCCAGGTAACACCCAACTGGCTAACACTGACCAGGCAGGCAGGCAGCCACTGAACTAGCGCTGTTTTACTGCTGTTGACACGGCCAGTCTGGACCAGTCTTATTACGAGCTCAGTTAAACACTCAGGACAGGAAAGGGGGGAGTTGGGGGCGGGGGGGCGGGAGGTAAGAGATGAGAGGAGAGAGGAGAGAGAAGGTAAGTAGGGGAGGTGGGGAGATGAGAAGAGAGGAGGAGGGGAGAGAGGGGAGGGAGGGTTAGGTTTAGGGATTCAGCCTCGGTTTCCCTATCAAGTCTGGGCTGTAATGAATCCCTCTCAGACTCCCAGAAAAAAGCTTAAATGATTTATCAGTGAGCCGCTCGGCCAATTGATCTTCATCTCCAGATGATTCATACTTGACTCCGGGCCCAGAACCGTACCTGTGTTAGCGGGGCCCCGCCGTAATGACAAAGACAAACAGGTACAAGAGGAGCGCCCCTGTACTTAATTCCTTTAAACCAACACTCTCTCCCTCTGTCCCCCGCCCACCCCCCCCCCTCTCTCTCTCTCCACCTTCCCCACCCTTCCTGTCTTTACGGCTCCCTCTCTCGTCTCTCTCTTTACTTTCCCCTCCCCTCCCGTCCTGCCTCCTCCCCGTGTCGTCGCCGGCGCTGTCCATCACCTGTCGTGTTTCGTTAGAACAACAGCAGCTTTTAATCGTCAGGGGAAAAAGGTGTGTTCTGCCGTCGCGTCTGAGCCGGTGATCTGTGTGTGTGTGTGTGTGTGTGTGTGTGTGTGTGTGTGTGGGGGGGGGGTAGGTAAATTCGCCAGGTAAATTCAACAACCTGCTCTCCAGGTAAACGGAGACGGATTAGGAATAAGACCACGGCTGAGAGGAAGGCTGCAGGCGTAGCGGCCCCCGCCGAGCCCCTGTAGCCAAGCTAGTGTGATCCTCCATGACTCACACCCCACACCCCCCCCCGCCGATGAATAATACACGAGCACTTATGAACTTAGCCAACAACCCTGGGCCGTAGCAGCGACCGAACCACTGACTTATTCATACTGTACCTTCCAGAGGTGCTGCTGCTGGGGGGTGGGGGGGGGCTGGTTGTAGATGGAGATGAGACTGAGATATATGAGCTGTCGGGTTTAGGAGCGTGAAAGTGCAGAGTTAGCAGAGCGGTGGGTTGTGGGTTGTGTGGGCCGCTGTTCGTATGTGATACGACAAGCGGCCGGAGGACACGCGCGCGTACGCACGCGAGGGTCGGGTTAAAGGCTAGCGGTGGGTGGCCGAGACGCGGGCGTGTGTGTGTTGTGTGTTCACGCTGGGGGACAGACACTCTAACAGTAATGTCACGGGTTGGTGGCTGTTCTCATTCTGATCCTGTTACCGGCGGGCTTTGCCACACACACAGGCAAGATCAAAGACTCAACATGCGCTCACATAATGAATGCGCTCACTCCCTTTTAAATTATTAATGGACCTTTACTGAGCTCAGCTGTGAGTCCTGTCTCCCTCCCTCCCTCCCACTATCTCCCTCCCTGTCCCCTTCTCTCCCTCCCACTCCCACTGTCTCCCTCCCTGTCCCCTTCTCTCCCTCCCACTCCCACTATCGCCCTCCCTATGAAATGGGACAACCCTTCAAGACCCTGATACGTCATCAGTCATATCATAGAAAAGCATCGACGCTCGCGATTCATTCACAACATAAGTTTCATCCTATCAATCGATCAAACGAGTCATCAAATAAAAAAGAACAATGCTTCATTATCAGGCCAGTTCATGATAGAATAGTGGTGCTCTGTAAGGCTAGCAACTCCTACCATGCCAGTCTGCACTGGTATTAGAGGAGTGTGGGTGGATGTGATCCCCCATAAAACATACATTATGGGGCGGCTGTGGCACATCGGCGGTTCGAGCCCCGGCTGGCCACATGTCGAAGTGTCCTTGGGCAAGACACTGAACCCCAAATTGCTCCCAGTGAGCGGGCCGGCGCCTTGCATGCTAGCTTGCCGCCATTGGTGTGTGAATGTGTGTGAATGGGTGAATGAGAGGCCGTTGTAAAGCGCTTTGGATAAAGGCGCTATGTAAGTCAGTCCATTTATGTACAGCTAAATAAACAGGGTCGTACATCTTGTTCTGGAGCGTAAATGTGAATTGCGCTCCGATGGCGTATTTTCTATGGTTGGGTCAGCAGAGGCACACACAGCAAACCTCAGCGTAATGGCAATGTTTTTGTTATGCTTGTGTGGTAGAAAGTGTGGTAGAATGGCCCCAATGTCTCTTATGTAAGTGATGAAACATGTATCAGTTTATTGTCCGTCTATCTCAGCACAAAAACAGTTCAACGGTCCTTATTTTCCTGCCACGTTTGCGTGATGTATCATATAAATGAACCACTGACTAAAAGGGTTGGCACCGACAGAAAAATACCAAGTGACACTCTGTTGCCCAACCCCAACCCTCTATAGGAAGATGTATTTAACTCTGTTGTGACCGTATGAAGTCAGTGGTTCTGCAGAATATTCCGGGTCTTTGTTGACAATAAAGACCAGTACCGCATGTGATAACTCTGGTCTCCTGGGGTCTTTTGAATTCAACAGAGAACAACAACAAGAAAAGTTATATAATACAATGAAATGACATTAAACTAAGATAATAACGATGGTTATCCTAATTTTTCTTAATCTTAATTAACAAAGAAAACGTAATTACATTTGTGGTTGTTTTCCGGCATTGCCTAGCCCTAGAGCGATAGATTTCTGTAGATGATTCGCAATGCATTCTGGGACGTAGGGCCATGGCTCCGAACCTAGTCTGGTCGTGACAAATCTTCAAACGGAGCCGTGAAAAGCACTACCCCTTGGCCCTACCCCTACATGAAAACAAGAATTGGGACAAGTGGACGCGCAAAACAGAGCCGTCGGGGGGTGAAAAAACGGAGCCGGGGGTAGTAGGGGTGAATTGGGATTGAGCCTTTGAACGGCTCTAAATTACACATCATTGTGTTTTGACCACAGTCACCCGTTAAACGGCTAAAAGCTTTTCAATTGAGCCCCAAACACTTAGCTAGGCCATGTTTAGGTGAGCGACTATAAATCTGGAGAACAAGGGAGAGAGAGAGAGAGAGAAAGGGAGAGAGAGAGAGAAAGAGAGAGCTAAAAGGAGAGATTCTGGGGCTCCCTCGGGCATTAATTTATCAAACTTGGCTGCAATTGCTTTTCTCAACAATTTCAACAAAACCCAGAACAGCAAATAGAGGAATACAACAGAATCAATAATACCAACACCCGAGCTAAACTTCACCAATGTGTCATCCCTGATGGCTGTCAGCTGCTGTTACCAAAATCAAATGGAAACAGAATACAAACAGTAGGAGACTGCTTTTTTCTCCCTTTTTTTACCGACCTGAAATACCGTGTGTGAGAGCTCTACCGCCACACGTTAGAATGAGAGGCAATAAAAATAAGGCTTTACAGGAATCACGCCTGTCAATAACACACTAAGCCTGCACCCTATACCCACACACAGATCCAATGCTCTCTCTCTCTCTCTCGGTCTCTGTCTCTCTCTCTCCCTCTCTCTTCCTCTCTCTCCCTCTCTCTCTCTCCCTCTCCCTCTCCCTCTTCCTCTCTCTCCCTCTCTCTCCCTCCCTCCTTCCCTCCCTGCCTCAGGCACTCTTATCTGCCTCTAAAATTGCATTAAACCTCCAACACCGCGCCTCGGTAAAATAAACACACACACACACACACACACACACACACACACACACACGCTGGGGATGAAAACGCATCATAAGCACACTACTTGCTGTCAACATCAACCGAGGGTCTCTGTGTGCATTAAGCCCCTCTGTATACAGCCAACCAGTCGTGTGTTAATAGCGTTAGCGCCAGACAACAGAGCAGGCGTCACCACGGCAGGCTGAATGGGCCCCCTGCCTGTGCTAAACAGACAATCCTACTAAACTGAAGGGAATTCAATAAAACATTGGAAAAAAACCTTTATTTTCTCTCATTTCTAATTGGCTTTCTCGTGTCTAGTGTCCAGTGTCTAGTGTCTCCTCCTCCATACACACGCACACGCACCCACGCACGCACACGCACGCACGCACGCGCACACACACACACACACACACACACACACAACCCCCACACACACACGCACACCATTATGCAGAACTGTATAACCAGCTAGCTGTTACCGCCCATTGCCCCAACACTAGGGATTGAAACATGTATGATACACACTTTAGCCTGGGTCCTGGCTGAGAGAGAGAGGCTCCACAGAACACCTCAGGACCAGACCACCTCAGGACCAGAACACCTCAGGACCAGAACATCAGAACACCTCAGGACCAGACCACCTCAGACCAGGACCTCTCTGTCTGAGCAGCGGTGGTTCAGCCACGTCCTTGTCCTCCTCTGTCAGAGGAGACCGCTCCCATGGCCGCCGCATATCTGATGTGTTCCTTATCTTATCTCTACCCTCTACATTCCACAGATGCACACACACACACACACACACACACACACACACACACACACACGCCTCAGCGCCCCCTTGTCCGCCCCTCACCCCTGACCCCGACGCTGTTAACACACCCAGGAGGCCAGAGGTCGTGTGTGTGTGTGTGTGTCAGATAGCAGTGAGTTGCAAAGTGGGAGTGCATCATGGGTAGTATCAGATAACATAGACATGCATATAAACATGGGCGTAGGTTTACGTGAGCATGCATGCATATTCTATTGAAAACATAGGGGCAACATGTTTGTGTTAGCGCTTTGTGTGCGGATGCTTAGAGTGTGTGTACTGCTCCAGGGGTGCTGCATTGCGGTTGACCCTGTGCTCTGTTCCTTTCTGTGTGTGTGTGTGTGTGTGTGTGTGTGTGTGTGTGTGTGTGCGTGTGTGTGTGTGCGCGCACAAAAGCTATGTGTGCATATAAAAGTTTATTGTGTATTGTATTGTATTGTGTGTGTGTGTGTGTGTGTGTGTGTGTGTGTACAGGATCAGTCAAATCCAGGGGGAATTCGATTGATAAATCAATATGAAGGATGGACTTTTAACAAGCCACAATAAAACAACCATTCAATGGTTCAGTCCCTAACCACCCAATCCTCTCACACCCCCGCCCCCCCCATCCACTCCCCAGCCTGCTGGAAACCCCAGAATACAGCAAGGTCTTTCCCGGATCACCTGCCCAATTGTGGTGTATATATTGATTTAGGCATTAGGTTTATGATTATAGACTGGGCAAGAGGTAGTAAAGTAGACTCCGCTCTGGTCTTTCAGACTGAAGGACCGGGAACTATTCCTTTCAGAAGAGAGAGAGAGGTAGGGGAGGGGGGGGGGGGCATTAGAAGGATGACAGGAGATAGACAGAGAGAGAGAGACAGAGAGAGAGAGAGGGAGCCAGAGCCAGAGACAGGGAGAGAGAGAGAGAGAGAGAGAGAGAGAGAGAGAGAGAGAGAGAGGAGAGAGAGAGAGAGAGAGAGAGAGAGAGAGAGAGAGAGAGAGAGAGTGAGAGAGAGAGAGAGAGAGAGCAGGGAAAATACAGTGGGGTGCAAAAATGTGGGCACCCCTAGTCAAAATGCCTTTTACAATGAAAATCTAAGTGAAACGGAGCAAACCTAACCTCTAAATGGTACAAACTTAAACATGACACATTTCATCACATTTTAAAGCAAGATTAATTTGTATGTTTTACTTTTTACAGTTTGGGGAATTGTTCCCCTTTCGTCCTGTCAGAACACTTCTAGCTGAGAAATATTCTTCTGCCTTGTTGCATGCACGGCATGTTGGAGATCACTCCTGTTCAATAATATTCAAGTCTGGGGACTGTGATGGCCATTCCAAAACCTTCATCTGTCTTTCCTGGAGGTACTTCATGGTTGATTTTGAGGTACGCTTCGGGTCATTGTCTTGCAGGAATACCAAACCAACTTCAATTTCTGGACTGACCTTCGAACATTAGCCTCTAGAGTCTTGATATTTGGTGTAATCCATTCTTCCTTCCACCCGCATAATATTGCCTGTGCCCCCAGCTGCTACACAACCCCAAAGCATAATGGATCCACCTCCATGCTTAACAAGTTGGCAAGGTTCTTCTCTACAAATGCTTCACCCTTTTTTTCTTCAAAAATACCTTTTTTGGTTGTGGCCAAAAAGTTCACTTTTGGTTTTGTCAGTCCAAAGCACATTGTTCCAATATAGGCTTCAGGTTTCTCAAGGTTTTCTTTTGCATACTTCAGACGCTTCATTTTGTGTTGAGGGCTGAGGCCGTAGGAAAGGCTTCTTTCTGGCAACTTTGCCATGTAGGTCTTTGTTGTTTAAGGTACGCTGTATTGTTGTCCTGTGAACAACGAGACCGGTGTCTGCTGCTCTTTTTTGCAGCTCTTTTGCAGTGATGTGTGGGTTCTTCTGAACATTTCTCACCAGATCTCAGGCCATTCTATCTGAAATTTAAATTCTTCAATTGTTCCATTTATTTTACATTTTCTGATGTTTCTGACAGTGGAAATTGGTAATGCTTGAAATGTTGCAAGAGTTTGTTGTAGCCTTCTCCTTGATGGGTTAGGGTTAGGATGATTGATTCTGACATCCTTGAACAACTATTTAGAGGAACTCGTGGTTTTTAACACCAGACACAATAGCCACCGCAGTCGGATACTTTAGAAGGCATGGAGTTATGGAGTTATAATATATAGCCTAGTTCAACCCTGGAATTATATTCACCTCACTCATTGAAGCCCTAACGAGAAAACTTTGTAGCATTTAGTGTTCAGGTTTGCTTTCAATCACTTGGCGATTAATTGTAACAGACATTTAAACCAGGGGTGCCCAATTTTTTTGCACCCCACTGTAGTTAAAGAGATTGGTAGATATTCTTAGGGAAGATTAAAAAAATGAAAAATACTTATTTCCTGTGTAATTCCCCTTTATTGCACATACCGTTTTTTGCTGCAATGGAAATATGTTGAATAAAACATGTATGTTGATTTGTTGAATACTTATTACTCCCACTGTATGTGATAACTGTATGTGATAACTGTATGTGATATCTGTATATATATGTACTGTATGTGATAACTGTATGTGATATCTGTATATATATGTACTGTATGTGATAACTGTATGTGATATCTGTATATATGTACTGTGTGTGATAACTGTATGTGATATCTGTATATATGTACTGTATGTGATAACTGTATGTGATAACTGTATGTGATAACTGTATATATATGTACTGTATGTGATAACTGTATGTGATAACTGTATATATATGTACTGTATGTGATAACTGTATATATATGTACTGTATGTGATAACTGTATGTATATATGTACTGTCTGTGATAACTGTATGAATCCTCAGCCTGGATGTCTCTGGATGTCTCGTCTCCGTTCCCCCTATAGCTCAGTATGGTACAGTACCAGCACCATCTCATATTATATATGATATATTATATATTATGCGGGGTTACAGGGCACGTATCAGGTTACGTATTGTTGCCTGAGGTAACCTGATCCCAGGTCTGTTATGCTTCCATCAGGCTGCTCCACACCAAACATACATTCCCTTCTCAGATGTATGTGTGTGTGTGTGCGTGTGTGTGTTTGATGTGTGTGTGTGTGCGTGTGTGTGTTTGATGTGTGTGTGTGCGTGCATGTATCAGGTCCTGAAGGCGTTACCATGCCGACACGTCTGTCGCTCCTCTGCTGAGCTACAGGGGGCCCAGAGCTGCTGCTGCGCAGCGTGAAGGCTCTCTGTTACTACGGTAACCTGCAGCTGGGAGGCCCCCGATTGGCTGACTGAGGGCACGGTGCTGGGACGCTGGCGGAATGATAAGGCAGCGAGATGGAGAGAGAGAGAGAGAGAGAGTGAGAGAGTGAGAGAGTGAGAGAGAGTGAGAGAGAGAGAGAGAGTGAGACAGTGAGAGAGTGAGAGAGAGAGAGAGTGAGAGAGAGAGGGAGGGAGGGAGGGGGGAGAGAGAGAGAGAAGAGAGAGAGAGAGAGAGAGAGAGAGGAGAGAGAGAGGGGGGGAGAGAGAGAGAGAGAGACAGAGAGAGAGAGGGAGAGAGATGGAGAGAGAGGGAGGGAGGAAGAAAGAAAGAGAGAGGGAGAGACAGAGAAAGAGAGAGACAGAGAAAGAGAGAGAGAGAGAGAGAGAGAGAGAGAGAGAGGGGGGGAGAGAGAGAGAGAGAGAAGAGAGGAGCATGTGAGAGACAGAGAGAGAGAGGGGGAGGAAAAACAGTACAAGACACTGACGGAAGGAGATAGGCCAGAGAGAGGAGCGGAGGGAGAAAGAAGAAAAAGAGAGGGTGGGGTGGTGGGGGGGGGGGTGTGAAACGTCCTAGCGAGCGTGAGCAGGCAGGGCTGTCTGACAGGCTAAGACTCAGGCCTCATCGTTGGCTAATCTCCTCCCGGTTAAGACACCTGTGTGAGCCGGAGCCTCCGCTGAGCATGGCAGCTCCCAGCATACTGTCTGATTAACATCACACACCACCAGGCCCACTGGCAGGAAGGCTTAGATAGGCCTGACACAGGGGCACACTCAGAGTGTGTGCTTTTCCCCCGCGTGTGGACGTAAGCGCGAGTGTGCTTTCGCTAATAGGTATGACGTGAGAGTATGTGCGATTATAGGAGATGAGTGGTGTGTGTGAGCAGTGAGTGAACACACGCACACATACACGGTTATGAGTGTCAAACACATACAGCAGGAAGGTGTGTGTGTGTGTGTGTGTTTTTTTCCATGTGTGTGTGTGCGCGTGTGTGAGAGTGTGTGTGTGTGTGTGTGTGTGTGTGTGTGTGTGTGTGTGTGTGTGTGTGTGTGTGTGTGTGTGTGTGTGTGTGTGTAGCAGAACGCTGACCTGGACTGCAGGTGCTCCAGCTGGACCTGGAGGTTCTCTGACTGTTCCACCTGCTCGTCCAGAGACCTCTGCAGCTTCCTGGTCTGGTTGTGTTCCTCGTCCAGCTGTGACACACACACACACACAGACACACACACACACACACACACACACACACACACACACACACACACACACACACACACACAGACACACAAACACAAACACACAGACACACACAGAACATCAGACTTCAGTTCCCAGAATCAACATTCAATAAAATAAAATAAAAGTTCCATAGCAATTTAGATACAAGTGTATTATCAATAATCTAGCTAATTTGTTTATTTAAAGGATCCCCGTTAGCTTATGCTGCAGTTTGCTAACCTTCCTGGGGTCCACACACAATCAACATTACAACAAATAATACATGAATAAAGTAAATAAAACAAATAAAATCTAACAATCTTTTTTTTATTTTTTTTTTATAAAAGAATCAATCTGTTATCCCTGGTCCAGTGCAGTGCATTGTGGGTGGTCTGGTCTCACCTCGTCCTCCGCCTGGCCCAGCTCCTTCTTCAGCTCCTCCACCCTCAGCCTCAGCTTCTTCACCTCCGCCTCGTGCTGCTCCACCCTGCGGTTGGCGTGGGCCAGCTCCGCCATCTTCTCCTGGTACTGCTTCTTCACCTTGGAGTGGACGTGGCGCATGTCTGCCAGCTCCTGAGTGGGGAGCACAGGAGGGGGGGGAGGGTTATTATAGGGTCCGTTAGGGCCGGTTTCTCCAAATAAAAGACTCCTCAATGGAGAGTCTCGGTTGAAAGTGTTGTTTTTATGTCCGTCTTTGTGTCCTAGGTTGTGTGTTGTGTGTTGGTTGTGTGTTGGTGTTGGTTGTGTGTTATGTGTTGGTTGTGTGTTTGTTGTGAGTTGGTTGCGTGTTGGTTGTGTGTTGGTGTTGGTTGTGTGTTGGTTGTGTGTTATGTGTTAGTTGTGTGTTGGCTGTGTGTTGGTGTTGGTTGTGTGTTGATGTTGGTTCTGGGTTCCGTCGAGAACCATCTTAAAACCTCCCTGAGTTTCTGTGTGAGGTGTTAGCGAGCGTGTCTGGTTGTTTTGCTGTGATAGTCGTTCGCTAGGTCAGGGAGCATTTTAGTATCGTATCTCTCTTATCTCTCAAAGACTAAACTCTTGAAAGCGAACATCTAAACAGGAAAGCTGGCGGCAGGGTTATCCCGCGTTGTAGTGTGAGACGACGTCCTACAGACACGGGGGTAGTGGTGGTCTAGTGGATAGTGAGTTGGACTTGTGATCGGAAGGTTGTGAGTTCAAATCCCGCCTGAAACCACAGACTACAGACACGGGGGTAGTGGTGGTCTAGTGGTGGTCTAGTGGATAGTGAGTTGGACTTGTGATCGGAAGGTTGTGAGTTCAAATCCCGCCTGAAGCCACACCACTACTAGTGTGCCCTTGAGTAAGGCACTTAGCCCTCAGTTACTCCAGGGGGAATGTCCCTGTAATTCGTAATTGTAAATCGCTTTGGATTAAAAGCGTCTGCTAAATGGCAAAAATATTAATTATTATTATTACACGACACGTATTCAAAAGAACAAGAACACGAAAAAGAATCGAATGTTCAAAGCTCGCGAACGTCTCTGCTGTTCCACTGAACATTCAGGCTACAGTGTCTACCCAAGTCATTACTGTTGCTGTAGCTTGCCTGAGTCTTCCGCTGAACATGGTAGGGTAGCACACAGTGTACTATAGTATACAATACATGTTTTAAGGCCAAGGAAATCAAATCATGCGCAAGGGACAGAGCTGACATTCACTAGTGCATAGCCAAGCAAAGCGGGAAAGGTCTTTCCATAGACGCTAGCCTATTGAAACAGACAGCTGATTGGAACGATTCACTGCTCCAGCATTACACAAACACAAATACAAACGCACGCGCACGCCACACACACACGCATGCGCACACGCACACGCACACGTACACACACACACACACACACACACACACACACACACACACACACACACACCTGTCAACCTGTCACACCTGTCAGGTGTCCTTGGGCAAGACCTTGCATGGTAGCTTGCCGCCATTGGTGTGTGAAAGAGTGTGTGAATAGGTGAATGAGAGGCCATTGTAAAGCGCTTTGGAATAAGGCGCTATATAAGTCAGTCCATTTACCATTTACCATTTACACACACACACACACACACACACCATACGACACACAACCAAGTGAGGAAAAGAAGAGATTAGTTTTGTGGTTGAGGTGATGAATTGTTGGTGCAATACTTCAGACCTATATATAATGTGGTCTTCTACTTTATGTAAAATCAATTTTCAGGTATGATGGAAGGCTGATGGAATTCTAACCCTATCTCAAACCCATCACTTCCCAACAAACCAATTATAGGTCCCTTTTACACCAAACCTCCACTGACAATATCATAATGTCACTATGTCTTACCGTCACTCTCATAGTCATATCTCTAACCATACTGTCTGGTAAACAAACCTGACAAATCCTCATTATGTATATCCCTAGATGGAAACAGAGAAGTGAGAGAGGAGAGGGGCAGAGTGAGGTATGTATGGATAGACAGACAAGGAGAGAGGCAGAGTGAGGTATGGATGGACAGACAAGGAGAGGGGGAGAGTGAGGTATGGATGGACAGACAAGGAGAGGGGCAGAGTGAGGTATGGATGGACAGACAAGGAGAGGGGCAGAGTGAGGTATGGATGGACAGACAAGGAGAGGGGCAGAGTGAGGTATGGATGGACAGACAAGGAGAGGGGGAGAGTGAGGTATGGATGGACAGACAAGGAGAGGGGCAGAGTGAGGTATAGATGGACAGACAAAGGAACCTTTGTGTAATCCATTGTGGCCATATTCGCCTCCCAGGGCCAGTTGAGGCCTTGATTAAGGTAAATTATTTAAAGGTTTCTTCAAATTGATTAAGGTAAATTATTTAAAGACTGAGTAAGACCAGTCCCCCAGTCCCCCAACCCCCCCCCCCCCCCCCCCCACTGTAAGGCCAGCCGGCCAGCCAGCCACGCCCCCCCCCCCCTCTCCGAGCCCCCCCAAAGTGACTACCACCTGGACCATGACCTCTAGATTGCTTCCCACACACACCCACACAAACACACTCACACACGCACACGCACACACACACACACACAAAGAAAACAAAAGTGAAGGGAGAGTGGGCTTACAGTAAGAGAGGCAGGAACAGAGAGAGAGAGCACATGGGTCATCAATAATTCAACATGGTAATCAAATGTCCAGACTGTGTGCAAACACATGCATAATGGACTGCTGCCTCACACTGCCAGCCCTGCCTCACACTGAACAATGATAGGTAACACACTGCATGCATGCATCTCCCTCTCTCTCTCTCTCCCCCTCTCCCCGTCTCTCTCTCTGTCTCTCTCTCTCTCTACCTCCCTTTCCACATCTCACTCTCCCTCTCTCCCTCTCCCTGTCTCTCTCTCTCTCTCTCTCTCTCTCTACCTCTCTCTCTCTCTCCCTCTCTCTCTCTCTCTACCTCCCTTTCCACATCTCTCTCTACCTCTCCCTCCCTCTCCCTCTCCCTCTCTCTACCTCTCTCTCTACCCATCTCTCTACCTCTCTCTTCCCCTCTCTCCCCCTCTCTCTCTCCCCCCCTCTCCCTCCCTCCCTCCCTCCCTCCCTCTCCCTCTCCCCCGACGGTCTCCAGACCACCTGGAGAGGAACGTTCCATGATGGTGGGCTCTTTGTTTCTAGGTCACATCATTCCAGGACGTGGTCTAGTTCCTGCAGCGTGTCTGCATTCTGGAGCTGCACGTGGAACACAGCCTGACAAGACTGGACCCACACAGAACACAGAGAGATACCCAATCAGACTGGACCCATACAGAGCAGAGAGAGATAGCCAATCAGACTGGACCCATACAGAGCAGAGAGAGAGATACCCAATCAGACCGGACCCATACAGAGCAGAGAGAGATAGCCAATCAGACCGGACCCATACAGAACAGAGACAGATAGCCAATCAGATATCAGGACATGACCTCAGCTTATTAAGCGGGAAGATTGATTGGATGATTGGTTGATTGATATCAGACCTGAAGAGGGTTAAGTTGAGGAGGCTCAAGGTCAACACTGATGCAACATGAAAACAAACAGACAAAGGGACAGGGAGAGGGAGAGAGAGAGGGGGCGGGGGGTGGTAGATAAAAGGGTTCATGTACATTGTGAGGGTGGGTAGGGAAAGGAGGAGAGGGAGGATACGGCGGGGAGGGGTGGCATAAAAAAAAAAAATCAGGACAGAGGTGAAGAGTAAGAACAAAGGGAATTTGAAGCTTATAGAATGATGAAAAATAGAAAAGAGGGGGAAGTGAGACATGAAAAGGCGATAATGTGGGGGGAGGGGGTGTGAAGGAAGATGAGCGGAGTGATGAAATCACATCATTATGGCCCCTTGTCAAAAGAAAGGATGCCACATCAAACATCAGACGGCGGCTCGCTACTTTGGATTTTACATTTCAGCCCACAATGTCATTTCTGTCCGAGGAGGAGGAGGAGGAGGAAGGAGGGGTTCAATAAAGAAGGGGAAGAACGACAGGAGAAGGAGAGAGGACGGGCTATAAGAGCACACAGTCTCCATAAAACATGAGGGAGGCTGATGAATGATTCCGTGGTGATGAAGACACTCACTGTACCCTTCACATGGGAGGTGAGAGATGGAGATGTGTGTGTGGATTGATGAGTGTGTGTGTGTTGTGGTGTGCCCATACACTGGAGGAATCTGGCCCAAAATACATATTATACATATTGTTTATGATACATATTAATATATGTAGCAGTCATTATCCTTATAAAGATTTAAGTACTTTACTTTTATATATCTATATATCTATAGCTATATATATCTTTATATATATATATAAAAAGAATATAGCTCCTGATAGTTCATTGTTCCCCAGCATTGAAAATAAGAAATACGGCCCAGTCCTCGGGTTTCCATGGTGACCCCCCTCTGGCTCCTCCCATCTTTGTGCTTGTACTGGGCACACAAGCACAATGCAATTAAACACACATAATAAACATGATTTTCTGGACACAAATTCCACACAGAGATTGACATAAATACACGAGCAGGCAGGCAGGCAGGCAACCCCCCCCCCACCCCCCATACAAACAACATCTACGTAAATAAATAAATATGTGGGCCACACGTTGCAGGCTGTTAAATGTTTCTCCTTGACTGCCTCCAAGACCATGAAGTCTGCAGCCACATCTGCTCCACTACACTGAAACAAAGGAGCGCACACACACACATGCATCGCAAGTGACCGCACACACTTTTTTCCAGATTTATTGCTCACACTCATATCTTCCTCCCCCTATGCCAATTTCACATAAACAAAAATGCAATCTCACTCACACACGCACTCACTCACGCACGCACACGCACACGCACACGCACACACACAGAGAGAGAGAACAGAGGAATTGGGTTGATTATAAGGCTGCCTCAGGGAGAGGAACCTATTGCTCTGCTCAAGCGTGATTGGTCAGGATTAGATCAACCCTATGGAGACGGATAACAAGGAGAAGGAGGGAGGGAGAGGGAGAGAGAGAGAGAGAGAGAGGGGGGGGGGGGGGGGGGGACAGATGAAGAGGGGCATCAATCAATGGCAAACTGGGGGCGTAGGGGAGGTAGCGTAGCGGTAATGGTTCACTGTCAGCAAACGACTGGGAGGCCGTTCCCACTGAGACACTCTGTGTGATTCACTGTCCCCCTCCAACCACGAGGAGCCAGAGAGACTCTATAGGGACCAGCTACCCCCCCCCCAGCTACCCCCCCCCCCCCCATAGTCTCTATACCACAGACACACGGTCTTCCCTCTGCTCCGACACTGAGCAGTAGTACAGTCAGACAGGCTGCACCACGCCGTAAAAACAACACTAATACTGTATTTGTTATTTTTGTGTTATTATCTCTGAGAACAAACATTATACAGTTCTGGATGTGGAGAATAATTAGGAGCAATAATTAAAACAAACACAGACACAGACACAGACAGAGACACACACACACACACACACACACACACACATTTGAAATGCTTTATTTATGTCCACATAAATGTACAATATTGTACAATACTGTACAAAGGACATAAATACTATCAGTGCATTTTGACATTATGACTATGATTTAGACTTTTGACACACACACACAGATACACACACACACACACACACACACACACACACACACACACAGACACACACACACCTCTCCAAGCAGACAGAGTAGGAGAGGGAGGTGCCCATCTGCAGTCATTGGTGTGTGGCCTTCGGAGAAAAAAGGCTGGAGTTCACCTCCCCGCACACCTGGCAACCGTATCTTCATTACCCTGACCGCATCTCCCGACACCCAACCCCCCCACCCCCCCCCACCTTCAAGTTTAGGTTCTGGGCTCTACGATCCCCCCTGCTCTCCTCCCTCCGGCGTTGGTATCACTGTGATTACTGTCCCACCCTCAGACCCACTCAATGTAAACACACCCTCCTCCTCTCCTCCAACCTTTCTTTCTCCTCTACTCTATCTCCTCCTTATCGTCCCCCTCCTCCTCCTCCTCCTCCTCCTCCTCCTCCTCCCTGTCTCTGAAACACATTTTGCTGACCCTGGTCTCTGTTTTTCTTCCTCTCCTCCTTCCTTCCTTTTCTTTTTTCTTTCTTTCTTTCTTTCTCGGAGCTCAGAATAAGTGGCTACAAAGAACGGCTCTTCCTACCCACAAAAGTGATAAAGGCTTGTCCACACACACACACACACACACACACACACACACACACACACACACACACACACACACTCCATCCAAGAACTCATGTTCCCTCAGCTTCTGCACGGTGTCCGTAAAAATGTCCTCCTCTCGCTCTTACTCCCATTCTACAGTGGCGGTGTTGTTTTGCCCTTCACACGCACACACACGCACACACACACACACACACACACACACACAACATTTTTCCCCAAATACACACCACGTAGGCCTACTTTCTGTATTTTAACCAAAACACTTTTTCGTAATAAGTATTTTGTGGTTTATTTTGACACATAGTCTCCTGGTCTTCAGGGTATTTTCTCACGTGATGATGTTGATGTATCTCTGCTCAATGACACAGGCTGAGGGAGCGGGGCGGGAGAGGCCCTGTGTGCTGCCTGCTAACTGCAGCCTCGGCCCGTGGAGCCTCATAAATAACTGACTGGGGCCGGCGGTAATGGAGTCGTTTACACCACAGCCTGGGCCACACGGCCTACCTGCTGCTAATAGGCCCGTTTAGCCTGAGTAGAGATCAGGGGAGAGCTGCATCATACTGAACGATGCACTGACAGACAGGCGCATGCATGCACGCGCACACGCAGACGCAGACACACACACACACACACACACACACCTACACACCTACACACACACACACACACACCCACACCCACACACACACACACACACACACACACACACCAACACACAACAAGGTGACCTCCAGTAACAATGCCTTTTCTTTCTGTCCGACCAATTCCGCGAAAAATCCCCATCAGTTTGTGCCTGTCACGCAAGTGTGTGGGATGGCTTTGGAATAATAAAAGCCATTAACGGCATATTAGGAGAGGAACAGAGGGAGGGAGGGAGGGAGGGAGGGAGGGAGGGAGGGAGGGGGAGAGGAAGGGAGGGAGGGAGGGGGAGAGGAAGGGAGGGAGGGAGGGAGGGAGGGAGGGGGAGAGGAAGGGAGGGAGGGAGGGAGGGGGAGAGGAAGGGAGGGAGGGAGGGAGACGGTGAGAGAGAGGCCAGGGTATGCAATGCAAGGCCCCCTAGGAGAGAACACAGCAGGTCCTAAATGGAAAACTACTGGAAGAGAAGCCTGGGCTCCGAGGAGCACGGCGGATTATTTCACACCAACTAACCCCAGATGTTACCACGGTTACCACGCACGCTAGGTGGGAGCTCATCTACATAACACACACACAGAGGCACGCGGGGTCACACACATACGCACATGCAAAAGGCCCACGCACACGAACAGTGTGTCACAAGTGCGCACACACACACACACACACACACACACACAGAGACCCACAGACCCACAGATACGCACACATACACACACACACACAGACACAGACCCCACAGACCCCTCCCCCCACACACACACACACACACACACACAAACACAAACGCATGCAACAGCCAGTGAAAATGCTAATGAACAATCGCTAACAGAACCTGTTAAACCAAATTCATCAGAATGAGAGAGTCCATTAGTCTGGCCTGAGCAGATGAGAGCGCCGTACAGCTCCATTAATCATCGTGATCTGGGAGCGGGCAGCTGTTTTAGAGAGTGGGGGCGGGGGCTCTTACAGACGGGGTGCTTATTCACCCGGTAGCTGTGGGTCTGGCGTCAACACCTCTCCACAGCGGCACTCTGAGAGGTGAGAGAAGAGGTCACACACCGCCCAAGCTAGGTCTCTATCCGTATTGGACGTGTCGGCTTGTTGTTAAACCAAACTAGCTTTATTCAGGGGCTGAACATCTCTCTCAGAGAAGAGTGATAGAGAGGGAGAGAGAGAGAGAGAGGGGGGGAGAGAGAGAGAGAGGGAGAGGGAGAGGGAGAGGGAGAAAGAGAGAGAGAGGGAGTGAGGGAGAGAGAGAGAGAGAGAGGGAGGGACTGAGGGAGAGAGAGAGAGACAGAGAGAGAGAGAGAGAGAGAGAGAGGGAGGGACTGAGGGAGAGAGAGAGAGACAGAGAGAGAGAGAGGGTTAGAAAAGAAAAGAAAAAGAAAAGAAAAACAACACAGAAACACAAAAAGATTCAGCGAGCTTTTACCTTGAGCCTGTGACTCTGTGCTTTGACGTTTGTTAAGACGCCAGCGTGGTGTTTTGAGTTGTGAAGCTCTTGCGCTGTACGTTAGGTTCCCTAGTGACCTCCGTCTTAGAGAGACGTCTCTGTAGCCGCTCCTTCGCCCACACTGACGCTCGCGCCAGTAGTTGGTAATTCTAAAATAACATCAACCTCTAACTGACGATGTGTTTACCAGGTGCTGTGGTGTAGAACGCTGTGTGTACCGGGCTTCCTGTTCTTTGTGGTGATGTCGTTTCTCTAACAGAGCCCTGAGCAGCTCCTGACATCTTTTTACAGGGGCTACGTAAAATAGCACAGAGCAGGGGTGTACTGGCAGGGGCATTTAAGTGTGTGTGTGTGTGTGTGTGTGCGTGTGTGTGTGTGTGTGTGTGTATGTGTGTGTGTGTGTATTGTATAGGGTATCCAATACACACACACACACACACTTGCGCGGGCACACACACACACACACACGCACACCAACACGCACACCCACACCCCACCGCAGGTCCCAAGTCAATCATCCGCCCTCTCTGTACTCGATTAGACTTGTCATCCCCCCATCACTCACTCCTGGCATATGCTGAAGGTGACAAGGAGAAACGCTCAGCTACTATATATTAAAGCTTCATCTTTCTTATACGCCCCATGAAGAATCATCATCTCCATATGTGCAAAGACAAACCTCCTGGACACCTCTGCCAACCCAAATATACTACAGCACCTACCTCACACTGTCTGCCCCTCACACTGTCTGTCTGCCCTTCACACTGTCTGCCCCTCACACTGTCTGTCTGCCCCTCACACTGTCTGTCTGCCCTTCACACTGTCTGTCTGCCCCTCACACTGTCTGTCTGCCCTTCACACTGTCTGTCTGCCCCTCACACTGTCTGTCTGCCCCTCACACTGTCTGTCTGCCCCTCACACTGTCTGTCTGCCCCTCACACTGTCTGTCTGCCCCTCACACTGTCTGTCCGCCCTTCACACTGTCTGTCTGCCCCTCACACTGTCTGTCTGCCCCTCACACTCTCTGTCTGCCCCTCACACTGTCTGTCTGCCCCTCACACTGTCTGTCTGCCCCCCACACTGTCTGTCTGCCCCTCACACTGTCTGTCTGCCCCTCACACTGTCTGTCGGCTCCTCACACTGTCTGTCTGCCCCTCACACTGTCTGTCTGCCCCTCACACTGTCTGTCTGCCCCTCACACTGTCTGTCTGCCCCTCACACTGTCTGTCTGCCCCTCACACTGTCTGTCTGCCCCTCACACTGTCTGCCCCTCACACTGTCTGTCTGCCCCTCACACTGTCTGTCTGCTCCTCACACTGTCTGTCTGCCCCTCACTCTGTCTGTCTGCCCCTCACTCTGTCTGTCTGCCCCTCACACTGTCTGTCTGCCCCTCACACTGTCTGTCTGCCCCTCACACTGTCTGTCTGTCCCTCACACTGTCTGTCTGCCCCTCACACTGTCTGTCTGTCTGCCCCTCACACTGTCTGTCTGCCCCTCACACTGTCTGCCCCTCACACTGTCTGTCTGCCCTTCACACTGTCTGTCTGTACCTCACACTGTCTGTCTGTCCCTCACACTGTCTGTCCCTCACACTGTCTGCACCTCACACTGTCTGTCTGCCCTTCACACTGTCTGTCTGTACCTCACACTGTCTGCCCCTCACACTGTCTGCCACTCACACTG
>NC_137689.1:9682611-9687611 GCF_963989245.1 Nansenia antarctica | reverse complement strand
TAGGAGTGTCAGCCAGGATTGACTGTACGGGCCCACGGAGCGTAGCAGGAAGAGGCATCGGTGTGTGCGGACCTCACCTCAGCCCGTAGCTCAGCCAGCTTCTTGTCCATGCTGGTGCGCGCTCCCAGCTCGTCCTCCAGGTCCTCTGTCATACGGCCCAGCTCGTCCTGGTGCAACTCCTTCAGCATGTTCAACTAGAGAGAGAGAGAGAGAGAGAGAGAGAGAGAGAGAGAGAGAGAGAGGAGGGAGGAAGAGAGAAATGCAGAGAGAGAGAGAGAAAGAGAGAGAGAGAGAGAGATCAGGGGTAGATAGATCGGAACATCATGTCATGTGAGGTGAGGATATACACTCACCGGCCATTTTATTAGGTACACCTTGCTAGTACCGTGTTGGACCCCCTCTTTTGCATTCAGAACTGCTTTAATTTAATTTAATTAGTTTCGTGGCATAGTAAGTAAGTAAAGCTTTATTTATATAGCGCCTTTCGTACATGAAATGCAACTCAAAGCGCATAGATTCAACAAGGGACTGGAAACATTCCTCAGAGATTTGTATCCATATTGACAATTACGCATCACACAGTTGCTGAAGATTTGTGCCAAGAAAATATCCCCCACACCATTACACCACCACCACCATTTTCACCCAGAGAACTGCTGATCACTAGATATTTTCTCTTTTTCTGACCATTCTCTGTAAACCCTAGAGATAGTTGTGCGGGAAAATCCCAGTAGATCAGCACTTTCTGAAATACTCAAAACAGCCCATCTGGCACCAACACCAATGCCACGTTCAAAGTGACTTAAATCACCTTTCTTTCCCATTCTGATGCTTGGTTTGAACTTCAGCAGATCGTCTTGACCATGTCTACATGCCTAAATGCATTCAGTTGCTGCCACACAATTGGCTGATTAGATATTTGCGTTAACGTGCAGTTGAAAAGGTGTACCTAATAAAGTGGCCAGTGAGTATACATAATAGGCTAGCCAACAATCTCAGTTAGCACAACCAGAGCTAGCCCAATTAGCTATGCCTTTAGAAGGCTCATCTGAGACAATAAGAAGGACTACGCCCTTGGCGTGCTCCCTAGTCAGACTTGGCAGACAGATTATTTACAGTGGGGATATGGTCTCTGAGCATCTCTGCTGTGAACATTCTGTATGACCTTCTAGCTGTATTCTAGGTGAGAGGTGTGATCAGAATTCTACTGGTAACAGCAGAAGCTTGGGAGAATAGGGAAGGTTACGGGGCAGAGAAGATAGGGAATCGGCGCTCTTTTATCTGTTGTTTATTTTTAATTTTCCTCTCTGTTTTGGGTTTGTTTGTTTTTTGATACTGTTCCAAATCTCAAGGTGCACTCCTATGTCTCTTGTGTCATCTGTTTTATATATATGAAGACACCTAAATACAATTTTATTGGTTTTTTGATACTGTGCCAAATCTCAAGGTACAATCTTGTATTTCTTTGTAGCATCTGTTATATACAGCACCGGTCAAAAGTTTGGACACACCTTCTCTTTCAATGGATTTCTTTATTTGTATTATTGACTACATTGTAGATTAATACCGAAGACATCAACACTATGAAAGAACACATAATAGAATTATGTAGTAAACTAAAAAAGTGTTAAAACCAGAATATGTTTTAGATTTTAGATTCTTCAAAGTAGCCACCTTTAGCTTGCAGAGTCTCGTCTTGCAAGACATTTCTGCTTGGATGTCAGATCACCACCTAACAAGACTGAGCTGCACTTCCTCCCTGGGAGAGCCTGCCCTCTCCAAGACCTCCTCCCAGACAGAAAAGAATATTGGGCTGAACCTTGACAACCACTTATCCTCTGCGGCAGCACGCTCCTGTAGATTCTTCCCCTACGACATCAGAAGGATACGTTCCTTCCTCGCCAGAGACTCTGGGTCCAGATGCCCTGCCTTGACTACTGAAACACACTCTTGGCCAGGCTCCCCGCCTCCACCATCAGATCTCTGCAACTCATCCAGAATTCCGCCCTCGGCCCATCTGGCGTTCAATCTCCCCAAGTTCTCCCATGTCTCCCCCCCTCATTCGCACCCTTCACTGGTTATCAGCTCGCATCAGATTCAAGACCCTGGTGCTCGCCTACCAGGCTGCAAAGGGAACAGCACCTCCCTACTCGCAAGCAATGGTCAGTCCCCAAACCCCTGCCCAATCACTTCGCGCCAACACCTCGGCTGGCCGCCTGGCACCGCCGCCCCTACGTGGATGCAGCAGTCACGCTATTCGGTCGCGGGTTTCCACTGTCCTGAAGCCCCCCTGGTGGAACGAGCTTCCCACGGCTGTCAGGACTGCAGAGTCACTACCTATCTTCCTCTGTGGTTTGATGGCCCATCTATTCAGGCTACATCTTAACTGTCCCTCCTAAAGTAATTCTTCCTTCTCCTAGCATTGTGACTGCCAATGGCCCCTAGCATGGATTTATTTTTGTTATGACGACTGAGGATGGATGAGTCACTTACTAGTCGCTGTGGGTAGAGGCGTCTCAAGGCGAAAAAATGTAAAAGAAGGAGATGAGATGCGTTGCCACAAATGTTTATCTGTCAAAATAGGCTATATTTCATTAAGGGAAGCTCTCTGAAAATAATGTCAGCTAAACTTCATAACGGGAGGCTATATTTGTTAAACCTCAACAACTAATCTGCAATTTAAATTATTGTAAGTATCTAAGCCTCAGCACTGTTTATCTGTCTGTGATACAAACATAACATTCAGTGTGTGCAGGGTGATTTGTGCAATTTTCCTACTTAGTTTTAGGATGACAGACATTATCTGTGAATTTACATTGATATGATTATGCTCATTTGTCTGCATCTACGCCTCTACAACGCTCTCGCTGCAGAAGGAGAACAGACTTGAAGCGTAAAACTAAACGTGGCGTAAAACTACGCCGCTTCAAGCGAGCCTCGTTTCGCATGCTGTCTAGCATGTCTCATGGAACACCGTGAGTTGTTAAGCTGCGGCTCACGTTACGGAGACGTCGCAGGCAATAGTTTGGCCCTGGAGTCTTTGTGTAACTCCTCTCTCCTTCCATACAGTCATAGCCATCCTCAGCGATAGCCACGCAACATGGTTTCATCTGTTTACCTACTGAATGTCCTCCGTGGTGCAGGTGCTTACATTATTGCTTCAACCTTCCTGCTCTGGCGGTTATCTCACCTCTTTATCACACATTCATCTCCTGTCTCGTCCCCTCATCCACTGCCTCGCTCCTCTGTGAGATCCTGAGATTTCCACCCGCCTGCCCTTCACCGACTGCCTGTCCATTCATGGTTTTGACATGAAATTGATGTACGTTGCAAGGTATGCTTTGCCTCTGAGCACTGAGTGCCCCCTAGTGGCAAACTCCTAACAACACACTCTGTTTGTGTGTGTGTATGCGTCTGTGTCTGTGTCTGCGTGTGTCTCTCTCTCTCTCTCTCTCTCTCTCTCTCTCTCTCTCTCTCTCTCTCTCTCTCTCTCTCTCTCTCTCTCTCTCTCTCTCTCTCTCCTGGTTATCTCTGCATGTGTGTCTGGGTAAGGTGGGCCCGTGCCAGGTTGGGGGGGTGTAGGGACAGGGCAGGGGAGAAGGGGAGGAGGAAGGAATGGGAACAAAGTAAAGGCCTAAAGGGATCCCATACGACGACGACGACAACAACAACAACGACAACAACAACAACAACAACAACAAAAAGGAACCAGGATTATGGCTTTAGCTATAACCCAGCACCGAGGGAATCTTGTTTTCCCGAGCCTCTCTGTTCTCTTACCTGTTTCACGCTCTCCTGTTTGGTCTTGTTCAGCTCCTCGTATTTGAGTTTCCACTGGCTCAGGTCCGTCTCCAACTTCTCAATGTTCTTACTCAGCGCATGCTTGTCCCTAGGGAGAGGAGGAAGATGGGTTATTGTGCTGATAACAGCATCATGTAGGACAGAGGTATTAGTTACCAAGGGTAAACTACAACCCCTAGAGATTCAAGTAAAACATCCTCGTGTTCCGTCCTGTCAGATATTTTGCGATCGTCAGCTAGTTTCGAGTCGCCCGATGTAAACTGTTTGTCTCGAGCATACACTGTCAAGATGTCACATCGGGACACGTCACGTTGAGTAGGAGGAGAACATTTGCCGCAAGCGTCCACTAGTGGTCATGGGGGAAGTGGGGGCTTTTAAGGACCAGTGTGTCGTGAACACTACCTAACCCCAAATGCCACCAAAGTTGACTAGATCTCAACTTTAAGTGACATCTTTGTTCCGGGACTGAATAAAGACACACTGACATGAATCAAATCAAATCAAATCAAGTTGTATTTGTATAGCGCATTTCTCACAAGATGTGACTCAATGCCCTTCACATGATGACAGAGCACGCAAGCAGGCAAAGGTACCAGCACACAGTAGTAGCCTCCAACCCCCCCCCCCCACACACACACACACACACACATCCGACCCGAGAATATTCCAGAGTAGAGACAAAGACAAACGCAGACAGGTCTAATACAGATGGCCCTGCCCCACACTGTGGAGAGGACCTGAAGGAGACCACCAGTGACTACAGAAGCCAGAAACTGCCTCCGGAGAGAGCTCGTAAAGCGGCTATGATTCTAATGGAAAACCTAATGGCAGTGCTGCTGGCAGGAGAGGGAACGTGCACTGGTGCCAGAGCACAGGCCAAATCAGGAGGCTTGGCTTGTAAATAATTAGTTAGGCATCTCAGCTTGGCTGGAACAGAGAAAGCACTTTTCAAGTTCTAGACAAATCCAGCGTATATACAGCTGTACCCGCATTGGAAGCTCATGTGGGTGCTTCCTCCTTCCTAGACGTTTGGGTCTCGTGGTTCCCACACCAAAACGTAAGCTGTAAAAAAAACTGTCAATGTAAATGTACGCACATGTTTAGTTGTTGATGTGGCTGACCTAAAATGCACATGAGCTACTGTACTGTACTGTAATGGTGATGGGGGGGGGGGGGGGGGGTGAGGTAAACAAACACCC
>NC_137689.1:9652611-9677611 GCF_963989245.1 Nansenia antarctica | reverse complement strand
GGGGAGAGCAGGAGAGGGGGGCTGGAGCTGGGGGTGCCCCCCGTGGGGCTGGGCGTGTGGGTCAGGCTGTCGGGGGAGCGCATCCTGTCGGGCCCCAGGCCCAGGCCGCAGAGCAGGCCCGCCCCGGACTTGGCGGCCTCGGCCATGTGGGGACTGGGGGTGTGGTTCATCACAGAGCCGATGATTAGAGAAGGGGGATGGGCGAACGCTCGTAGGACACTCAAGGGTGCATCATGGTCCTCTTGACTCAGGACGCTCCCTGCTGAGAGAGGACACAACGACGAGGACACAGGTTAGAACAGGTTTTTAACGCCCCCTAGTTACTCCTAAAGAAAGTCATTAAAAAAAATCATAAAATCATTAACTGAAATACTGCAGTGCAGTGGAGCGGAAGACTAAATGAGTAACAGGTTCCAGTGTTCCGAAACAGCACTCGTATCTGTTAATAAGTACCTTGGTGTGTACTTCAGAAACACGATCGAACGTGAAGCCAGTTCTAGGGTCAATGTAAGTAGGTGAGAGATAACTCAAGGCCATCGTCCTCCATCTATCCTCGCATCATGAGTGTCTAAGGAGGTTACAGATGAACGGTCACATGCATGAGATTACCATTACCTACAGAGCCCATTCAGCTCGGAGGGAGATTTTAAATGGAAATTCGCAACAGCCAAGCAATGAGGAGTGAAGCTTCGACCGACACCATGGCAACCCAGAAAACCCATTGACCCTCAAGAGTGTCCACTCAGAGGCCCAGCTTAACGCCATGGCAACCGGTAAACCTATCCGGCAGAACTCTCGCTGCAGACACCGGCGGTGTGTTTACCAGAAGAGGAAAGAGAGGAGAGAAAGACAGACAAGACACTACAGAGGGGTCATGACCCCTGTCAACCAAAAACAAGGATATTTTGGACCAGCTGACAGTTGAGTGGAGCAAGAGCGAGGGAGGGGGAGAGAGAGCCGGAGAGAGAGGGAGAGAGAGAGGGAGAGAGAGGGAGAGAGAGGGAGAGAGAGAGAGAGAGAGGAGAGAGAAAGAGAGAGAGAGAGAGAGATAGAGAGAGAGATAGAGAGAGAGAGAGAGAGATTGTACTGTGTAGGCCTAGAAAAGTGTTCGGAAGAGTATAGATAGACAGAGGAAGGAGAGCAAGAAAGAGTAGAGAAAGAGGGTAAGCGAGGGGGAGAAACCCAGGGCTGTTTGCGGTAGCTTCCTCTCAGGGCAGGAAATGAACCTGCTCTGATTTCGGATGAAGCAGCATAGTTTATCTACAGTATGTGATAAGAGGCAGCTAGAGGGGGGGGTGAAAGAGCCCGAAGCTTTGGTGTAAAAGGATTAAAAGACGAATTCTCAAATTAACCCTTAAAACAAAACCGAGGGGAATAAAACATGAGATTCGCCTGAATCAGCATCAAAGCCTGCATGCATTCCTCTTGACTAGCTTCATCACACGCCACGTGGGTGTTATGTGAGGGAGATTCGTTTAATGGATCTGCACTGTTTGGCTGAGTCTTAATTATTTGCTCCTGCTTCAAGGGGAAACTGTTCCATATAGGTTTAGATGAGAGAGACACACCCAATACAAACACACACCAAATGGTAGACACGTACACAAACATGAACAGCTTGCGTGGCTCCTCACAAACATACAAATGAAGTCATGTAGAAATATGTTCGCGGCGGCGGCGGAAAAGTCGTACAAACGAGCCGACGTCACTGAGTACCCTCTCACCGATAAACGTAGTTAGGCACAATAAACAGGATGCCTGTGAGAGCCACATTTATGAGAGAGACTCACACCCACAGCAGGCTTTCTCTCATACTCATACAGCCTCTGCCTCACTCTCTGCTAGATGGCCTTGTCTTGAGGACTCTCTTTCTCTCTCTGACTGGCCTTTCAGTGGTGGAACTCTCCGGCTGTACTTCTTACGGCCCTCAGACACGAAACATCTTTTACGTTTGAGTGGAGTGGGCAGTGCATTCACCGATGTGTTCAGGTACTGCCCTCTCCTTAAGTTCCCTCTTTTTCACGTTCAATCACGTTTCAGGAGAAGATCTGAACACCATCTCGCCATGTCAATCCCTTTAAAAGTTCCTTCCATGTGGAGGTCTCCCCACCCCAATTAGCCCCCTTCCCGCCATCCCTCTATCCTTCCCTCCATCCCTCCCTCCCTCCCTCCCTCCCTTCCTTCCTTCCTTTCTTTCTCCCCTTCAGAGGAGGCTCCAGAGAGAGGCCTAGGGTGGAGGTGCATCAGTACAGCACCAGGGACGAAAACAGAGGCAGCAAACTCCTTGTAAAACTTGACACATATAAAGTCATTTTTTATTGGATGTGGTGGAAAACAGAAATTGTTCCAATGCAGACACTTGGAGAATGCACAAAGACAGAGCTGTCTGCTGTGTCTCAGAGGAGCTGGTAGTCTGTATCAGTCCAATGAAGACCGTTCAAGACGCAGGTCTCAAGGCTATGGCTGACAATGGCCACAAGATAAAAATCTTCATCTCCACTCAACACTCCCCTGAGTGTCTTTCAGTCTCATACTCTCTGGCAGGAAGAGAGACAGAGAAAGAGAGAGAAAGAGAGAGAAAGAGAGAGAAAGAGATAGAGAGAAAGAGAGAGAAAGAGAAAGACAGAGATGTGGAACGACAGACAACTATTAAAGGAGCGATCACACATTCTAGACAGGATGTCAGACACACAAGAGCACCACATGCACGGAGTCACACACACACAGTCATGCTACGGTATAAAAACATTCCATCTGGACTCCAGATAATTCCTGGAGACCCCTTGGATGGAAAGGGGGACTATCGTGGAAAAAGTGTGTGGAAGAAGAGGATAACAGGGGATGAAGAGCAGAAGATAAGGCGGGAAAGAGAGACACAACATGTCTATCAGCTGAGTGTAGCTCAAGTAACCTGAACCAAATCACGGGCAGGCACACAAGAATGCATGACACTGATACAGGAGGGAGACAGACTGGGGGGAGAAAGAGAAAGTGGAGAGGGAGAGGAAAAAAGGCCAAGACACGGTTCTTGTTCAGTGTGTGTAATCTGAACCTCACCAGAGGCAGACAGAGAGGTAGAATGAGAGCATGACAGGGGGAAATGAGAAAGTGAGAGAAGGAAAGGGCAGAGAAACATGGGAGATGAGTAATGGGAGATAGTTAGCACAAGCTAGAGATCTCTGAGAGATAAAGGAGGGATAATGGTTTGTGTCCAGCTCTACTGGCGGGGTGGTGTCAGAGATGGAATTAAGACAAGAAACTTCCGGACCCTGATCCAGACCAGGACTATAACCCCTTGAGACCCGCACTGAAGCCATTATATCAACCGTGTCTGGATGGTGTCATTGCACAGAATGTGAGATCTCCTGACTTCCCAGGTGGCTGTAATGGGATCACATGATCAGCTCCACCTAACACAAGTACAGTAAGGGGGACCTGGCACAGGCAGGGACCTAACGATCTCCACTGGACATTCAGTCTTTGATTTGATTTGATTTATTGTGGAATTAAAGACAGTTTCCAAGAGATAAAAACACATGATAAAGCGCAAGCGCTTATTTCCATCATGGTCCCTGATTGAGGACAGGACAGACAGTTTCCATAAAACAAATTTACAGAACACAATCGTCAATCGAAAAGTCAATCGTTCACATAGTGGGAAAAGTGAGATGACATTATAGAAGATTCCAAGTCATTGGCTTCAATGAGTCCACAAAGCTTTCAGTTGTTTGAGCACGATTGCCGAACATAGTTCTTCCCCAGAGCTCCAGTCTGAAGGGGTTGCCTGATTTCACGACGACCTACTTTTTTGCGTAAGTGGAGCTCAAAGCGACTGCTTTTGTTTCTTCAGACAGACCGAGCATGAAAAGCTGTTACATCTTCCAGAAGCTAAATGTGGTTTTGAACTCACGAAAACATGCTTGGATGTCTATGAAGTGTTGTTGCCAAAGCCACAGTTATCTATCTGTCAAAGTTTATGTACTATGTCTGTTTATAAAACATCAAAGAGTGTGTATGGATGCTGAGATAAAGGACTTAGCTGGGATGTTTCATTGTGTAACAATCAAAGACACCCACACCCTCCTTGAAAGCCTAAACTGTAAACCTTGTCATGACAACTAACGTTGATGTTGTTCAGACCCATCCATGACCCCAATGGGTCAGCGTTTTGTGTATTAGTCTATCAAATGCGTTAGAGGATCGAAGAGGTTAAAATAAATGGCGACGACCAGTGTCACTCTCTTCTAACACCAGAGGGACTTGTGTTCATTCCCCACTGCTTCAGAAGAGGAGCAGTCTTGTAGCGATCAAACATCAAATAGACGAGCAAGGAATTTAACTTGGAATACGAATACTGACTTGACTACTACAGAGAGAAACAGATACGAAATGCCGACACACTCTTGACACACACACACACACACACACACACACACACACACACGCGTGCGCACAGTCGAAGAGATGGAGACAGAACATATTAGATTTTTTTTTTTGCATTTAAATACGAGGACTGTTCCAAGACAGTGGTATCATGGATCAGCGACCCCAGAATTAAACGCTTCTATAAATAAGCCGATTTCTCCGGGGAACTTCCTTGTGAAACTTGTTCCAGCTGGAAGAGCCGAGTCTGTGTGGGATCTGTGGTAGCTCGCCGACGGCTGGAGGATATTCAGGAATGAACATCTGAGGGAGCAGAGTGGCCTATACTGGAGCATGCAACAATGTGCACAGAACAAGCCTCATTCAAACGCTCTATTCACCCAATCTACAATAAACTAGCACGTAGGCTATGTATACAGTATGAAAAGACAACAATGCAATTCATAACAACCTCTCACTGGCCACATTAGAGTGTGGTAATAATAACATTGATAACAACATTGTATCTGTTTATCATCTCAGATCAAACTTCTCTAGCTGTCTGCACTTGAACAGAGAGATGTATAGAGAAGCATTGCGGTTAGTTATGTTTTTGTTTTGTGTTTTATGTTTTTCATGTTATTGGCATGGAAATGTCCCATGCCCTAGCCCAGCTGATTCTAATTAGCATTAACAGGTAGGAGAACTCATTAGTGGCGTTAGCTTGTTTAGTGCTTTTTCTTACTGTGTTCGTTATTTCTTTCCTGTGTCATTCCACTTTATTCCACATAGATTTTTTTGATGTATGGATTGGAATGTTCCAATTCCTTTAGCTGTGTAGTTTTATTGAGCTAATACGAACGTCAGGTCTACGTTTCATGTGAATAGCTGCAATGGAAATATGTTGAAAATATGGAAATATGTTGAATTTAAAAATATGGAAATATGTTGAATTAAAAATTATTGATGTGTTGAATATTTATTTTCCACCACTGTGTGTCTATTACTGTTTTGAGAGTGTGCAGTGTCTGAATATGTGTGTGTCCTAGTTTCAACTCAGTTGTTCAGTCACAGCACTTTGCAGTTTCCTCTTCTTACCAGAGAGGATGTACTGTAAGGAGGAAGTCAGACAGAAGCCGCAGACAGAGCAAGTGTTATCTCTCTCTTCAGTCTCTTGCAAAACGGAAAACACCTTTTTTTTGGGTCTCTCTCTTCTCATTCCGATTGTATCTGCCACACAAAACATAACGAACCGCAACGCTTTTCTATACTCTCTATCACGTTTCAAGTGCAGACAGCTAGAGAAGTTTGATCTGAGATGATAAACAGATACAATGTTGTTATCATTCCATCTAAGCAACCTAAGATGTTGTCGCTGATGCTACCGGGGGTAAGATGTGCACTGCAGTAAACTCAGGGATGTCCTTTTGACCTAATGGCCCAGGTAGGAACCCTGCCTGTCACACAAGTTAAACATAGGAAAACTAGGTCATGGTGTAGCGGTCTTCTAGGTCACGTGGTTTTAAGGTTTGTTTTGAGAAAAGCTGCAGATGGAAATGTTTTGCAAAAACCTTTGTCCTGCCCCTCGAGACATTTAATAACGAAAAGAGTAAAAAAAACTATCTGAACAGGCTAGGGTCAATCTTTTTTTATGAAAAAATATTTTGCGAGTAAAATACCAAGTACCACACACACACACACACACACACACACACACACACACACACACACCGTGTCATAGCTCGTTAAAAACTCTCCATCCACAATGCCTAACTGCTTCGGCAAAAAATGGAAAAAAATCTCCCGGTTCCAGACAGCGAAACAATAGCAATTCCTTGTGGATTTTAGGCTTCCTCAGTTTCCTGTTGAGGCCCCGTTTAGTGGAGCAGGGGGGGGTGGGGTCTCAGAATAACGCAGCGAGCCTGCAGATGTAAGTCTGCATCTTCTACACATCAATGATCAGGAACAACCTGCCCTGTCCTCTAAACACAGTCTCCAGGAGCAGGACAATGAGGGGGTCCGAGGGGGCAGCTGACCAGTGGGGTGAGGGTCAGCCGGAGGTCACCTCAGGGCCTGGCTCTGATGGAGAGAGGGCAGAGGCCTTCTGCACAGCCTAGTGGAGCTGCGAACATACCATCATACCATGGCTTGCTATCAGAAAAGACATAAAGGCTGACAATAGTGTGTGTTGTGTGTGTGTGTGTGTGTGTGTGTGTGTGTGTGTGTGTGTGTGTGTGTGTGTGTGTGTGTGCGCGCGTGTGTGTGCGTGCATGCGTGTCTGTGTGTGTGTGTGTGTGTGTGTGTGTGTGTGTGTGTGTGCTGGGAAAAGTGATAATGACATAAGCTGACAGAGGTGTAGACAAGACAACAGTCCTGCGTGGTGTTAATCCTGTTAGAGGCCATCAGGACATTAAAGCAGCAGAAAGGATGCTTCAACACTGATTGCTGATCAAACAAACAACCATGACCTCAACAGGAAGCCAAGACTGCAATTACAGAGCCATAAGTGCATTACACTAACACATACACACACAATAATACACTAAACACATACCCACACAATAATACACTAAACAGGAATGCAAATGGATTGGAGGAAGAAATCCCTAGCGGATCCAGCAGACTTGGCCAACACAAGCCGTGTTGTCTGTGTGTGTGTGTGTGTGTGTGTGTGTGTGTGTGTGTGTGTGTGTGTGTGTGTGTGTGTATGTGTGTGTGTGTGTGTGTGTGTGTGTGTGTGAGTGCGTGTGCTCTCTAAGACCGACTTGGCCAACACAAACCGTGTTGTCTGTGTGTATGTGCGTGTGCGTGTGTGTGTGTGTGTGTGTGTGTGTGTGTGTGTGTGTGTGTGTGTGTGTGCATGCGCATGTGCGTGTGTGTGTGTGTGTGTGTGTGTGTGTGTGTGTGTGCGTGCGTGCGCATGTGTGTGTGTGTGTGCGCGTGTGTGTGTGTGTGTGTGCGTATGTGTGTGTTCTCTCCGACCGCACACAGGCTATTGGATTCCCATTCTGCTCCATTACAGCAATTTGAGAGGCTGAATGAAATTCCCTCCCAAGTCTCTACGCCTCAGTCTGGAGGCCAGAGCTGGAGACCAGGTGCTGGTTACCTAACCGAGGGGAAATAGGTGTTTATGAAGATCAGGACCTCTCTATAAATCACTGGACCCCAATATACGCTGGCCCCAATTATCCACTTCATCCTGTGCATTCATGCACTTCGTCACATCGGTTAAAAATCAACAAACTGGTGAACAGTAACTAATACGGTGGATTCGCAACTTCTCCCCCAGTAAAGGTTACATCTTAACTGCTCCTCCTGAGACATGGACTACCCCCCAGCACTGTGTCCCCTGAGACACCTGCTTCCCCCCTATACTGTGTCTCCTAAGATTTCTACCTCCCCCCTTGTACTGTTTCTCCAGAGTCTATAAAACATATTTTATTAATTCAATTTTCTTTCTTCTTCTATCACGACGACTGCCCCTGGCCTGAGCTAGACTGCTCTTCTTCTCCTTGCTACCACTGGCGAATTGATTATTTACTTGCTTAGTCAAATGTATTGATTGTAAGTCGCTTTGGAATAAGGTGTCTGCTAAATGCCAAAAATGTAAATGTAAGGTGAAGCGGGACAACACTAATGGCTGCACCCCAGAACTGTAACCTATTGTACCTACATTATTCACCAACACTGCCGTATCTCCACCGATTAAGATTAACCTCATGTTGACTAGGGGGGGGGGGGGGCGTTATGGAGATCTGGGGTGGATCTGCAGTGATTCCTGCCTTCAGGCAGCCTTAATCCATGAATGATTAAACAGCAGATATCTCATTATCGCTAACGCTGATCATGCTAATGACGCTGCACCATCCCGCTGGCTTCTACAAGCCTGCAGGAGGTTACATCACATCACAGTGTCTCTGTCTCAGGACAGGACGGCCCAGGGATCTGAGAAGGATAAATAAATAATCAAAATAAATCCCCTTCGGGTTTAAAATCGATCGTGCAGAGTTGTCACCCTCCTCCCCCATGTCTGACAAAATCAGTGCACCCTTTAAATCAAGGTCAGAGTCGTCGATACTCCCCAACACATTTCACTGTAATCTCTCTCTTCCTCTTCGATCATTCACGGACTGTACTTTCCTCTGGTCCCCTATAAACCAGCCCTGTCTGCCCGCCTGAAGGATGAAACAGCATGAATCTGAGCTAGCTCACATATCCTCAGTATATCCTCCCTATCCCTCTTCGATTTCCACTGTAACAGAGTCAGAGTCCTCTATATATATCCTAATATACTACGCTGTACTATATCAACCTGTCAGTGTGCAGGACAGGACACAGAGTCATGTGGACACCTGGTGACAGCAGCCATCCAACACAGCATCCCCAGCATCTGGCCACACCACCAAGGACACACTGTACCACCAGAGAGAGGGGGATGGATGAGGGGGAAAAGAGGGGAGGTGGAAAGGCAGCTAATTGTTTTGTCGTGAAAGCTGAATTGCCTGGTTAGTTAGTTATAGTAAAACTATCAAATATTGTGAGGGGTCAGACCAGCCAGGTGACTTGCGTATGAAGTCAATAAAGATGATCCATAATTTAGGTCTTTGGATTAAAAGGGGTCATTGGATTATGTGTCGCCTTGTCAAAACCGTACCTGTGTTGAATGGGTCACACGTGAAGGATAACGTGACAATGTGGAGGCTTAGATGACACGTGAAAACCTGAATGGTATGCCCTGAGGAATGTGTCAAGTACAGGAAGAATGGAGAGGTTGGATAGGAGTGTGTGCACAATCACCAGGCATGGAGCCTAGAAAAGGGAGCGGTTACGAAGGAAATGTCGTTTCCCAGTTTAAGGGTTTGGATAGATCACACTTCAGCTCTGAGTAGTAGAAGTGGACTTGGAGGACAAGGAGGAGGAGGAGGAGAGTGAGAGACACTAGTCAAACAATGGGGGCGAGCAGTGGAAGTTAGGGGGGGAAGTGGGGGGCCAGGGAAACAGCTGAGGGGGAGGCAGAGAGGGGGGAGAGGGAGGAGAGGGAGGAGGTAGAAGAAGAAGAAGAGGAAGCCTTTGACAGAACAGCAGAGTCAAACATGATTGGGGGGGGTTGGAGAGCCGCCTTTTGAGAGGGCAGCAGATGGTAGAGGAGAGAGGAGAGAGACTCTTTTGACAGGGTTCCCTTCTGGAGATAAAACAACACACTGCTTTATAGCCAGGAGTCAGCCTGCCATACGCCTTGCAGACAGACACACACACACACACACACACACACACACACACACACACACTGATATACTCCCAGTCCTACTAGCAAGAGGCAAATGATTAATGGGAGGGGTGAGAGAAAGGAAGGAATGGGACATGTCATGACTGTGTAAAAATGAGCGTTTATGTGTACAGTAGATGGAATGTGTGAATGAGAGCTGTGCAAGCTTGTGGAAACACGTGTGTCAAAGTTGGCGCCCTTTCACCACTCCATTCTCACACTACTGTGTGTGTGTGTGTGTGTGTGTGTGTGTGTGTGTGTGTGTGTGTGTGTGTGTGTGTGTGGTGTGTGTGTGTGTGTGTGTGTGGGTGTGTGTGGGTGTGTGTGGGTGTGTGTGGGTGTAGTTGATGACCCATCACATTTCTCTACTGCTAAAACTAAATGAAGCTTTGGCATCACAATAAACACCCCGTAAAACTGTTTCCACCCCGGCTGTGGCGCTCTTTTGTTCTCAGGAAGTTTGGGCAAACACTTTTTTACTTACGTAAGTCATTATTAGCGTGTTTTTTGTATCTGAATGCTGCGATGCCAATGCTGAGGAACAAAAACCAAAGAATTTTACTCGTGTACTTGTACAGTAAGATGTAATAAAAGCAATTCTGATTCTGATTCAATAGCAGAGGGGAAATAGCAGCGAACCATGTGACACGAAAACAAACCAGGCAGGAAGACAACAAACAACATGTTGGCCAGAGAGAGAGAACGCCATGGCTTGTCCAGCAAAGAAACACGCCAACTCTGGGAAAAATCCAAACAACATGTTTCTACAAAACGGGAAGTTTAAGCAGAAACATTATATGTTTACAGCAGCAATCATCATCATTTGTGGTGGCTATGAATGGCATAATTGAGATAGTTTAGTGACAGTAGTAATGAATGGTAGTCTACTAAATCAATAGCTCAGTACAGAATAAAGTGTGCTGGTCCACCAAGTTTGGTGGGTCTAGCCTAGTTTAAAAACTGTAGGAGGACAACTCAGAGCAATTTCAAGTGTCCATGACACTACAAACACTCTAATAGGAGCTAGAGTAAGCAACATGCTGTCCCAACTAAATACAATTTCCCTCCTCTCTTCTCATCTGCCTCCATTCCCCCCAAATACCTCTTAACTCAATCCCCTCCAGTCAACAATCAGAATGAAATATGGTAAACTGTCTGTACGTCTGTAATCGAGACACCATTCACTATTGATTAGCTGATCATTAACCTGACGGATGCGACAGTAGACCGGCTAAGCTGATGTCTGAGCAAGAACAGACACGCTCGACAGGGAGTTTAGGCTTCAGCAGAGAGCATAGAGCTAGACACGTGGCTAAGCTAGTCAGCTGTTTTCAATCTATATACTGCCCCTAGCAAGGTTGCAGTAGGTAAGCCAAAGTGAGAGTTCGATGGAAACCCATCAGTGGTACATTAATCGCTCACTCCCCTCACTCACAAACAAAACAACACACTCGTTTTCGGCAAAGCAAACCCAAGATAGAGCTAAGCATGAAATAGTGAGAGCACTTTTTTACAGGTAGAAGACTTCACTATCTTCACTAAGCCTCTACTCAAGCAGCATTGAGATATCTTTCTCCAATTCTCCAAAGACACTTTTACAGTTAACGCCGGCATCAGTCACTCTTACCTCCAACTGCCTGCTCTCTCCTCTCCTCCAGTTCTAACAGTCTCCTCCCTTCTCTCTCTCTCTCTCTCTCTCTCTCTCTCTCTCTCTCCTCGTCTGTCCAGAGATTTTATATGTCCTCATCCAACAGTTGACTCACATGCTGCATACAGCCCCAGCCACAATCAACAGCTGTCTTTTCCCTACTTTTCTTTCTCAGCTCGTACTCTCTTCCCATTGTTCTCTTGTACACATTTACTTGAGTCCTGACTCTTGTCCTGACACTTGTCTTTCTCCTGCTGTTCTACACTGCACTTTATGCTGATCTCTCTCTTGTGTCTCGACGCCCCCCCCCCCCGACCCCCATAAGTCCATAAAACTGCCCCTCTCTGTGGGGTAATAAACACTCACAGCAGCATCTGTCCTCTGACCCAGTCCCTGTCCGAGCTGTGTCTCTAACACTCAATCACACCCACATCCATCAAACACAATACTTTCAGACATTAAGACCAAAATAAGCAGATTAACAAGACAAACACAATAATGTAAAAATACATATACTTTATTATTATATATATATATACTATATATATATATATATATATAATTATATATTTGTTTTCTTTAACCCTCTGTCTACTTCTCTCTCTAACTACTACCATGCACCTCTTCTCCCCCTCCTCTCCAAGTCTCTAACTGTCCGTCAGGCGTCAGATCGTCGTAGCCATGTGGCGACTCCCAGTCCAGCCAAGTGCCTCTTTATCATTGCAAAACTGGGCTATAAATATCAATAACCCCATACACACACACTGTCTCTCGTCAAAGTAAGGGCTTTCTTATCTATCATTGATTAATAACAGCACTGGACTGATTTGGAAGCAAGGGCCGTGTTTAAAAAAACACATAAACCAAGGACATTTTTATACCAGGTCTGGAATAGTGACATAGGGTTTATGTTAAATGTAGGGGGGGTTGTGTGGGAACGTGGTCGGAGTGGATTCAATCAGACCCAGTCCTGTTGCAGAGGATGTCCTCACTCAAAGAGTTGGGCTATAAATTAAAAACGTATGCTCGAGCATAGCTCCCTCCGTGAGGTTGGTTGAATGGTGAACGGTTCGACCACAAGCCTCCTTTCCTCTGAGAGACTAAGGAGGGCTGGGCGGTTTTACAGTTCCACGGACTGCATGAGTCAGAGGGGTGGGAATGGGCCTCTCTCTGTGTCCAATGCGGTCATGGGGGGACCCTGGTTGTTTCAAGAGCGCTTCATCAGCAGATCAGGATAACCAGAGCACCTGGTATATAAGGGCTATAAACCGACGGTTCATCCATGGAGAATGAGTTTGCGAACGTCTGTATTGGAAAGCATCCTGGGAGGGGATGAGCGAAGCCTTTTGAGGTCCAGAAAAGTCACCCTGCTTTGCTAGAACTATCATTTAAGCCTCAGCATCTCAAGCTCTGCCCTGAAACGTACATTTTAAATGGGTTCAATTTCAGTTGAGCTTTGAAACCGAGCCAGAAAGAGATTTGCTAACATCAAAAGGTCTGTTGAAGAAGGGACTTTCAACTAAAACTTTGAGTTGAGCAGCTTCAGATAAATGATGATTTGTAAACAAGAGTCTTGCACGCAACTCATTTCATTCGCCCCCCCCAAAAAATCACAGATCTCTCTTCGGCCCTTCAAAGGAATGTCCATTGAGGGTTTGAGCGTATTGTGCAACGGAGGCGAGATGCCGGGATGTGTTTTAGCTGATTCATAGCTCATTCAATATCTAGGTACCCCTCCTCAGACAAGAGACCCACAGCTGTGAGAAGGGCTTTGGGCAGCCTATAGGGTTCAAAGGTCAGATGTGAGTTATAACTGGACAGCCTGCGAACGAGGAACAGCAAACACAACCAGACTGAGGGTCAAAGGCCTCGCAGCTACCAGTGACAAAGACATCTGCATGTTAGCCATTGAGGTATATCCTATCTTCACTGCTAGCCCTGGTGGTATGGCAATCGAAGAACAATGGAATGCATCCAAACACAAAATTGGTTGGCACAATGAGAGCTCTGGTCTAATCTATAGGGAGGGGAATTGATAAGATGTTTTTGAAACCGATTCCATTATCGATTCTGCTTATGGGTTCGATCAATTTTCTGTGTGGAAAAAAGTAGGCCTACACCAGTTTTCAGCATCAACACAGCTGTTTTATTATCTCGAGTCTCTGAACACGTCAGCGTATGATATGGATATATAGAATGATGTTATCTGAACATAACATTTGAACATGAATAAAAATGTATTTAAAAATAAAATAATATGAGAGAATGGGGAAAATAAATGAATGGTGTCTTTGTAAATACGCTCTGGAAATCTGCTCTGGTTTCAGAGCGCTTGTAGATCACATCATAGAGAGCTCTGAAATCAGTTAATTTACAAACGGTCAGCAAAAATGTTTTTGTAAATGCGCAACTGTCAGCGCCGGCACCGCTAAGAGGAATCGATAACCTCGGAGGCATACGATTCTGATGCGTCGAACAATTTGGAACCGGTTCTCAATTCCCATCCCTGCTAATATAGGACGTCCATCATCAGTGAAAAAAATAACCTCCCAAGTACTCACAGAACCAAAAACTCAGTCATGGAGACAATGGACTGAACATTCCCGAGGCTTGTTTCCACAGTCACATGCCTAAATCTGGATCTGTATGAGTATCATCCATGGGGATAGCCCTTTAAAACCTGATCTAGTTATTTGGAGCTTCTCCCAGTCCAATCAAAAAACAGGATGAGTCCCGTTCCCTGTGGGATCAGGTGTAGAGTGACAGCAGCAGACAGCCAGCTCTACCGTGTAGACTACGGTGCATTCCTCAACCATGACTCACCAACATCCTGTGCTCAGGCATAGAAATGTAGATTCAGACAGACATGCCGGTAGAAGTGTGCACACGCACACACAATAGCACACCAAGTCCTCCCCACCCTATTATCGCTGAAGATTACAACAGATTCGGACACCGCCGTTTGACACTCTAGCCCCAGTGCTAGCTACACTGACTGACTGGGATAGAAAGTGTGAAATGTTATTTAGCCATTTTTACCCTCTGACATTCCCAGAAGCTCAGTCTTCCAAAAGGCTGGTTTGGTAGACGGTGCGAAGTAAGAACAAAGGAACAACAATGGACGATACGCCGAGTTAGTCAGACATTCTGTAGGTCCCTGTAACTACTAACAGCCAGTCATCTGACGGTCGCACACATTAAACGTCTAATTTGTCTGATCAAAGAGCAGGAGAGCTGAACTGCAGCGAAATTCCAACTAAATTCGCTGGCAGCCTAGGGTATGAACCAGGTCTAATTAAAACAGCACAAGTACAGTCAGAGGAATGTGTCTGTTTGTTTTTTTTTTTCTTCTTCCATCCTGACTCTCTTGTCTGGTGCACAGACATTGATGTAGTTTAGAAGTGGAAAGGGTGAGGCATCCTCTTACCATGTAAAAAGCTTTGAGCATTTACAGATGGAAATCTAGCGATGGAAATCTATCTTTTGGAGGCGTCACACACTGTATTAGAGAAGTGCTGTGATGAGCAGAGTGCCCTTGTGATGTCTGTTGTGAGTCGCATCACTCTGTAACGCTGAGTTGCCAGTGTGCAGCTCTGTCTCCCTCTGTGGCACAGTATCAAATGCCCATCATTTATTCAGCAGCGATAGAGGGGTAGAGGGAAAGGGGCGATCTAGTTTCACTTTGCGTACCACCTTCCAGTTTGGTGAGTGTGGAGAGCATCCCCCCCCAGCCTTGTGTTGGAGCCACTGATCTAAAAGAGGAACGTGTCCGCAGGGTGTGAGCTTCAAAGCTTAACGTGAAATACATTAATCCGTTTTTTAGGAGACATTTATGCATAGGTAAATAGGTAAATACTTTCAATGTGAGCCCGAATCTCCCCCCCCCATGGGTAGGGCCACACTGTCAGGGATTAGGGGTTGAAGAAGGGAGGCGGGGGGGGGGGGGGGGGGGCAAGTGTCCACCACATCACCCATAACTCCAACTGAAACATACATAAAGTTGGCTGTTAAGGCCATCTGGTCCGTAGTCCGGTTGTTTCCTTGGTGAGACCGGAGTGACAGAAGGCTGGATGAGACAGCTCAAACCCCCCTTCTAGACAGACTCCACATGCACTGCATGTGCACGGTAACCACACCACTTCTGACAGGGTTTTAATTAATTGGAAGCACACTGCCACGCAAACTGTAAGGAATTAACTAGCCTGCGTGAAACAAAGCGTGAATCTATAAAGCAGACAAATAATATTAGTCATGGTGTGCTTCTACCTCCGGGGGAGAAGGGGGTGGAGGGTGTCTTTTTACACCCAGTGTAAACTCCACTCTCCCATAAACAGACCATCAAATTCCACTCATGTGAGGGGAGGGGAAGAGTTGTCTGATATGACCCAAAAGGATGACTTTGAGAAGACCTGGAGGTGCTATAGAATTAGGGAAAATACTTGTGGGAGTCCCCCTTACAACTGTTTCTACCTGCGGAGGCTGGTGGAGGTAGAAACCCGAGGACCGGATCATCACAATGCATGGAATGGAATCAAACGAAGGTGTTGGCATGTGTGTGGTAAGAACAGTGTAATTACACTGTAAGCGCATATTATGATAATGTAGCCTAGTACTCAAAAGCTAGCAGCTTAGCATTCACTAAGACTCTGTTTCGTCAGTTTCTCCTCGTACTTGAGTCTTTCCACTAGTCTTCAGTTCCCACGCTCTTCCTCTTACTCCCTCCCTCCCTCCCTCCCTCCCTCCCTCCCTCCTTCCCTCGTCACTTTGTGGTCTACAGTAGGAAGACAAGATTCAGTGACAGTGTAAACTCAGCTTCTCTACCGGCACCTCAGGAGAGCTGGACGACGGCAGGCTTGACAGCTTAGAGAGGAATCATGCGGTTTCAATCTTACAAACACATCCCCACACACACACACACACACACACTCACACTCACACACACACACACACACACACACACACACACACTCAGACACACACACACTCACACACACACACACACACACAGACAGACACACTCAGACACACTGACACATGGTCCCGTCTGTCACCCTGTCACACACTCCCTTCCCTTCATCCCCAGACCCTGTCCACCAGAACAGCTTCACTGTAATTAAAACGGAACATGTCAACAGATACATATTCACTCCATATGAATAGTTTGCTATCACCACCACTTCTTAGAGGGTGTAATTAATTGGAAGCATACTGACACGCAAACTGTTAGGAATGAACCAGCCTGAATTGAAATCAAGTGTGAATCTATAAAGCAGACCAATGATATTAGTCATGGTCTGCCTCTACCTCCGGGGGAGAAGGGTTGGAGGGTGTCTTTTTACACGCAGTGTAAACTCCACTCTCCCATAAACAGACTGTCAAATTCCACTCATGTGAGGGACTGGGGAAGAGCAGTTTGTGTACAAAAAATGAATAAATACAAATAACAATATAATGAACACAGAGGAAGGCGATTCATAGTTTGTCATTGCACAGGATACAACGAAATGCATTTATGCTCTAGAGGGGGCATCTAGGCAAGGGGTCACAGCCATTATAGGCGACCCTGAATCAATTAGGGGTTTAGTGCCTTGCTCAGGGACACTTCGACACAGGATTCGAACCGCTGCGAGCTGCCAACTTTGCGATCGTTAGACGCCGGCTCTACCTGTTGAGCCACAGCCTCCCCCCGTACATTAGCAATGTAGAGGCTTATCAGAGGTCAGTAAAAACAGCTTTCCAAAATCATAATTCACATTAACTGCAAAGCACATAACAGAAGACTACCTCAATTACTTTTGTAAATTGATTAGGCAACTAGATTCAGCTTGTGCACATAATTATTATTATTATTATTAGAATAATTAGAACAATTAGAACTTCAATTTATATAGCGCCTTTCAGGAGAACCAAGGACATTTCTGCTGTCACTTAGCTCAGAATCAGGGTGCGCTCATTTGAATTATTTGTATTACCGGTGTAGCAGGTAATTTGGCGGGAAGTTACACCGGTTTGAGGATTCTGATACTGGCAAAAGCAGATACCTGGCTAGAATTTGCTACTCAGTAAAATGAGCCCAATACTTCTCAGCAGACTGGAGTCACATTAGTGATATTATACAGTGGGGTGGAATAATGTAAGTGAATCACAAACTCTGGGCTAGAGGCCGATCCTTACAGTCTAGTTAGTGTGAGGTGTTCAGTTGCTGTAAAATGATACAGGTTCTACTCTGGGGTACGGATTAAAGTAGCAGCCCTTAATGGATTGGACTCTTTGACAGATTCATGTAGATGTAGTGTACATTTGACCGCAATCTCTCACGTTTTGGCTTGAAGCGGTAGTGAAGTGTCAATCTCATGTCTTTCCTACCTTGAAAGTGATGGATTGTGTAGCTGAGGAAATGTATATTACATAAGCGCGTATCACTGTGCTCTGGCAGACCAGGGATACTGTGTTCAGAATCTTTTGGGGGGTGTTCTTTTTTTCTAACTTTTCATCCAATGAGAGGGGTCCTATTCCTGACAGGGAGCGCACACCCATTAGCCGGACATCATGGGTAAGTGGTGGCGGTCGTACAGCAGCAACTAATTGAGCATTAAAACCCTATAAATCTGTCTGCTAACGGGACAACAGAGAGAAACCGCAGGATCAGAACAAAACAAGGAAAGAGAATACCTCCCTAAAGGCCAACAGAGGCTGACCAACATTGTTGTCTCCGTTGTCTCTAGTGGTAACCTCTTTGCTAAGATAATTCACATGTGTCCTATTGGGTGTGTGTGTGGGGGGGGGGGGGGGGGGTTTATGTGACTTGAAACCGTTTAAGTGAAGTGTAAACAGATCACCTGTGGATAGTTTTGTGTAAATGACATTGACTCTGAGATCAACCACGGCTATCTAAATGGACTGACTTATATATATTTATACTGACTTATTCCAAAGCGCTTTACAACGGCCTCTCATTCACCCATTCACACACACATTCACACACCAATGGTGGCAAGGCGCCGGCCCGCTCATTGGGAGCAATTTGGGGTTCAGTGTCTTGCCCAAGGACACCTCGACATGTGGCCAGCCGGGGGTTCGAACCACTGATCTCCCGACCTTGCGCTAGACGCCGGCTCTACTTTCTGTGCCACAGCCGCCCCAAGAACACATCTCAGGAGGCGTCAGAGATCTGCATACGAGACGAAATACTGTACCTAGCAGCGTTGGCTACGGCTTTCTAACATCGCGATTAAAGGCAAAGCTGACGCCAGCCAAAAATAAAATCCCCTTCATGGTCTTCTCATTTGCACACACACCACGGAAACAGAACAACTGTAAAATAAAAAGCATACCACAATTTACGAGCTTGTATTAACTTCAGTCGTTTTTGGCAGAAACGTTATCGGTTCCAAGGCCAATGGCAGACCTGGCCCCCAATAATTAAAACCCTCCAATCCTCCATTAATCTTCCAAACATATACATCAACAAAAAAATATATATGATTATGTTTATTTTAACAAAGCAAACCCACTCACATACTGTCAGTCCATTACATTTGTTGAGAGTGTGGTTCTTTTAGTATGTAGTGGAGCCCTGGTTCTATTGAGAAACCGGTGCCGGTATCTGGGTTATGTGGCCTCAAAGAGGGGCCTCTCTCTCTAATAATGAGTAGCACACAGCATGCCACGGTCCCTCTAAACCGCTCAAATCCCCAAGCAGCTGCTCTGATACTGTAGGGTACATCTGGAAGACTGCTTAAAGAGAGGCAGAGACCATCCCATGACGTCGTCTTGTTTGTCAAACCCAAACGTCCACGGGGGTGACTTACGGCCCCTCCCTGGAGAGCACAGCAGCCAAGCTTGTTTCCAGGTTGGAAAGGGAAGTGTGTGTGTGTGTGTGTGTGTGTGTGTGTGTGTGTGTGTGTGTGCGTGTGTGTGTGCGCGTGTGTGTGTGTGTGAGTGTGTATGTGTGTGTGTGTGTGTGTGTGTGTGTGAGCGTGCCTGTGTGTGCGTGTGTATGTGCGTGTGTGTGTGTGTGAGCGTGCATGCATGCGAGTCTGTGTGTGTGTGTGTGTGTGTGTGTGTCTGTGGTCAGCGGTCACTGGAGTGAGTGAGCTCTCCCCCGCCCACCGCTGGTTCACCTCCACCTCCTTCCTGTAGTCCCTGGGCCGCAGCACAGTTCTCAATCACAAGCCCAGTCAAGGGCCGCTTGAAAACAACAGCCCTGGTAACATCAAAGTCACTCTCTTCTACACTAACTCACACGCTTCGGTTCAGAAACCGGGGGGCTGCTGGAACTACTGCATCCCCTAAGATTGCCCGATAGCGATGCTCCATTGACAGAGGGGCTGGACAATTGACTACAGTACTAGACAAAAGGCATTCCACTACTCCAATGCTCCAAATGCAATTAGTCTCAAGGTCAATTGCAAAGCAAAAGACACATTCACTCGCAAAGACACATTCACATGGAAAGACAATTACGGCACTGGATACACACCTATATTAGCCACTGAATGTGTGCTTTGTCTATGAACAGTTATGCTGACATAGGTAGTATTATTATTAAAACTCAGAGCGATATCAGTAAGGTTGACCTCTGCTTCACAATGCAACTCTGGTTTAAAGAGCTTGGTGATGTGTCACCAAATAGTACATGGCATTGGCAGCCATGTCGGCCCCTGAGGCCAAAGAAATGGCCACCAAGGTCAAACACTGCGCTCTCTCTCTGCCTTGATCCAGTGAAATATGCAGCAGTGGTGAAGGCAGCTATGCAAAGGCCAGCACATTCCTCCGCCTCTCATCTCAACAAATTGATAGAGTGTCTCTCCTCTTGTCCAAGGTTTGGCCTTGACATGGCTAAACAAGAACTGTTGTTGCGACAACCTTTTATTCCATTCAAGACCCAATTAGGAAGATACTGTAAAGGTTAGAACTATATACATGTGACACGCTCTGATGAAAAGGTCTCTGCATGTCAGCAATTCTCAAGTAGCACAAATGACCAGAAAGCTTATTAAAAAAAAAGAAGAAATAAAAGAGTGTTTTCCGTTTTTTTTTCATATTACGAAAGTTGAAGTGTTGAAGAGCCCACTCGATATAACAAACATCAGTTTTAGGATTACTTAGAATTTGTCAATTGGATTCACTGTATCTTCTGCCGTAGGCTACTGGGCTGGTGATACATGGCTTGTTAACACACCTACGTTTTAGGACGTGTCCAAAAGCAAGGGCTGTGTGATCACCTAATTAGGTGATGTGTATTTAGCATGTTGATGTTCTATCAGCTTGATGTGTAGTTAGATGTTCATAGCGATGTTCCTTTTTAGCTCCTAGCTACTAGCAGCTGTTTTGCGTGTGTTTTAATTCAGAGCGAGTTTCTCTGGTTTCTCTGGTTCGAGGTGTACCAACATTCAAATAAGCATATCTTCTTCTTCATGCATGTATGACAAATCGTACAATCTGTACTTTCATAATCTGGAAAAAACAGAAAAATGACCTTGTCCTCAGACTTTTTCACCAGACCCTGTCACATATGGAACCACCCTGCAGAGATATAATCATCATCTCTGTCCTCCACAGATCATTCATCTGAGCCAAAAAGTTTCAATATAACGTCAAGAGCCAACAGCTCAACAGCTTTTGACAGCCGACAATAAATTACGTAAACTAACACTGGTTGTCTAAGGAAGTGAGTCTGCAGGAGACCCTGGCAAAAACTGTGAGAAAGGAACCGTGGGAGATGGAAATACAACTAAAAAAGACATATGCTTTATGAATGATCAGTCCGCTACATGACCGCATATATATACGCCATTTAGCTGACGCTTTTATCCAAAGCGACTTACATTGCAGTGAGTGCAAACATTTCAGTATATATGGTCCCAGCGGGAATCGAACCCACAACCTAAGCGTTGTTAGCGCCATGCTCTACCAACTGAGCCACAGAGGACCGCACAGACGTGCTATGCACCGCGGACCCGCAGGTTAGGACCCCTGACACTCTGGACAATCGGCTGTACAGCCTTAACACAGTTCTATCAAGGGTGAGCTTGGCGGGTTGCTAATTTAATTAGGAGATTAGACACCAACAAAGTAAACACACACTGGCTCTTATCTTTTAATTAGCTCTCAGATCAGTCGTTAAGGCTAACAGACAGTATGTCCGTTCTCAGGCATCTGAGGTTGTGACAGTAGAGCCTGGTCAGAAGGCTGAGACAGCACTGCTGTCATCGGGAACTCTGTACCCTTTTCAAGAACTTCCCATCGCATGAGCTAATAAGAAAAACATTCATTTGTTTTACCTCTAAAACTGTCATTGTATACGGTACCCAATCAGTGCCATGAAGGGTCTACTACTAATTATCCCAGAACTAAACAAGTTCTGACTCACCAGACTCATTTTCCCCTCTGGGCCTATTCTACAGTCAGGAATGATGAATGAATAAATCATTACAACGCATTCCTAGTGACAGCCACTTGACTTGCAAAGCACAGAGAAAAATGTCAATCAAAGAACTGGAGCAAAGAGAGAATTGGAAAGGAAGGCAGGGAGGAGAGAGGTCATGCAACTGGAATTGAAAGAGAGGTTTGAGAGAAGAGCAAACAAACAGTGTGAGAGGGTAAAGAGCAGGGTGTGGGGGGGAATGGAATGCGTTTAGCCAGGATGATTGTAGGTACACTGTCAATTTGGCATGCAGGCTAAATACCAATTCCTCTTGATTGCACTAACATAAACACCACTGCACTTATCCAGGAAATCCACTACAACAAGAACCATTCAGATCAAGGGTAGGGTAGCTCTGTTCGCATTTAACCAGCAGCACTGTAGTATGAGCCGTTGTAGTATTTTGGCACGGCTTATGTAAGTGTTGAGGGGTGGAGGAAAAAATGGAGGATGTCATTCTCCCACACAGGAAGAAAGACAAAGAGAAAAGCTTGCGTCCAAGCCAAAGGCATTGGCTACCTAAAGTATAGAGCCCACGCTCACTGGCAGAATAACCTCTGTCCAGCTCCAGCTTACAGGCATACACTGTGCACGAGAGCATGAGAGCAGATGGGGATGGCTGTTCCCACCGAAATCGGTGTCGCCATGACAACCACACACAGGAGTCTTCAATCTGCATGTGTGAAAATATCTAACCAGAGCTGCAAATGATATCAGCCATATCTGTCTTGTCTATTCAGCTGACCCGTGCACCAAGTAGCCTATGAAAGCTGTCTTGGGGAAAGTCATCGGGGGCTTTGCATACATGTGTCGACATACGGAGAGTGGAGACAGGGAATGGGGACGGTTGTATAAAGGCAGAAAATTGGATGTTGGAAAGGAAAAGGGAATTTCATGATCCAGTATTCTCAAGGCTACGGAGGGAATAGGATGATCCTACTGACTAGACTTAGGCTATTAAAGTCATTGACATTGAGAGAGGAATACAGCAAGCGTGGACAGGTTCTCCACTGAGCCTCTGTCTCTCACATGAAACCCTTACAGTGTGGTGAAGCAAGGGCATTGAGAGGGGGAGAAAAGGAGAGGAGTGAGGGAGGGAGGGAGAGAAAGAGGGATCATGACATCTGTGGGCGACAAGGGGCCTCCAGATGTGGAATCCAGAACATTCTGGTGAGAGAAAAAAAAGAAAGTCAGGACTCGGAGAGAAAGTGTAACATGGTGAAAGTTTAAGGGGCCGTGTGTCCGACGCTATTTATATGTTTTCCCCACAACTGTATTTAACTGCCCTCTATTGTAGGCTAACAGTTGTTTTCTCAACAAAACCATTATCCAAAACTGACAGTAAATATAACCGAGAGGAGTCTTCCATTACATTGATGGCAGGATTTATCGTGGAAGGACATCTCGCGGAGCTCAGAAGTGTGGAAAATGTGAGACAGGCCTGTGGTCTACTGAAACTTTTGTGACCTCTCCATCAACACTGTTTAGGAGTGGAAGAGCAGATTTGTTATAGCTTGGGTGTAAAGGCAAGCTGGAGGGAAACAGATGTTGTGTTTTTTAAGACCTCAGGGCCCTATTCAATCAAAAGTTGTAACCAAGTACCTGTCATATGATACTGACTTTTGTTTCCACACCCAGAAAAAAAGCCCTGTGTCATCAGCCATCTTATCTTTCTGACAGAGGAGAAACCTAGAGAGACTAGAGAGAGACCTAGAGGGAGATTGAGAGAGAGAGAGAGAGAGAGAGAGATCTAGAGAGCGAGAGTTACCTAGAGAGAGGCTATAGAGAGACCTAGAGGGAGATTGAGAGATCGAGAGAGCGAGAGGTACCTAGAGAGAGAGAAAGGGGATGATGATGGATAGAGACTTTTTTGGAGGACACACCATAAGGAGGTCCCAGAGATGCTTTCTTGGCACTTACAATAGGCCTATTATGGAAAATGATAAAAGAAAAAAACATGTAAACTGTTGTGATCTTAGAAAGAAAAAAAAAGGGGTGTTCTAAGAACTGGCATCATGTTTGGAAACAATGATTCATTACAAACAACATGAACAACATGGACTAGTGAGTTAGACAACAAGTTATTGATCTAGTGACTTTGTAAGGTATGGATCATTCTGTGTTCTGTAGAAAGAACGCTCAGTAAAGCTAAGTGCTGTTTCTAAACACTGAGACAGAAGTGCTCAATACTCACACAGCAGATGGATTCAACAAGTAACGAGGTGGAACAACTCAAGTCCGACTCAAGCGGTCAAGCAGATCAATGCAGTGTGACTTGAGTGGTTCCTGTATTCATTGTAACACCCATTAGAACTTTTTTTTCTTTTTAAAACATACAACCCTAGTTTATCTCACAACGAAGCAAGCGACCATGCATACGTCTAAACGCCGTTATAACGTGCTATAACCACATTGCCTATCCATTTTTACCTGGGATCATCATCAGATGATGTTCTATTGAGTTCTGGCTGAGAAAAGCACACACAACACAGTACTTGTGGAAACTGACTTGGGCTTTGGTTTGGTTGATCCCAAAAGAACATCATTCCATCGTAGTGGATCCGTCTACAACTTCATCATGGTATGATAACAGTAAAACAGCAACAATCATGTTTTTGCTACAATGTATCCAGACTGCAAAGGCAGGCAACAAAGTAACGCTTTTATAAGTCACTATCCTAAGGATATACAGATTAATTCATGCATTTCAGATCAGATCATGCACACACAAGGACAAGAAGAGAGGGTTTTCCTGCATGGAATTCTGCCGTGTTGTCTGTCATTTGACACCCTCTCGTTGCAAGAAAGCTGTAGCTTTCCAAGTGGAATTACGATCGCTGTCTTCTGCACAATGTAATGATAGAAACTGCATGCATGCAACCCACCTTGTTAATGACAATGACAAAATGTCAGGTTATTACTGTTGATGCCTGTTGACAATTCCTTCCTAGATTCAAGTCGCTATTCCTGCTTCGGATCACTAATGATCTCGCCCTTCCTCCTGCAGGAATGTTTCCTTGGGAATAGAAAAGGGGCGGGACTTCTGAGAGGAGGGCGGGGCTTGGAGAGCAGGGCGGGACCTTTGAGAGGAGGGCGGGGCTTTGAGAGAGGAGGGCGGGGCTTGGAGAGCATCTACTACTGACAGTTCGTGACGTTAGAATTATAAGGTTCTATCTCAATTTTTGTCAAAATTGAGTTTTTTACATAATCTGATCCATTAGGTGTTTATTAATGCCCGTGTGGTGTTATTTTTAAAATGTTGACATTTTTGAGTTAGTAATTCATAAAATACAAA
>NC_137689.1:9647611-9650111 GCF_963989245.1 Nansenia antarctica | reverse complement strand
CAGGGGGTGTCCCCCCCCCCCCTCCTGTTCTTCCCCAGTCCAACAGCTTGTCTCTGGGGCTCGCTGTGTTGACAGATTTGTATGGACTCTGCCATACCCATAAAAGCCATAAAGAATAATACCACAGTGGCATTCATCACTCAGTATTAAAATCATCAAGTCTTCATGGGTGAATATTCCTGCAGCCTCACACCTATTTAGTTACATAGAAAACACACACAAACAAGCCCACACAAACCGACCAATGCAGATAATCGTTCGCTGGCAGGTTGCCTCTGAAGACAACAGATTCATGCTACATCACACTCTGACGGAGCCCAGGAGTGGACCTCACAGCCAGGGAAGTTCCTCTGAAGCTCTGCCCAACCTCCGCAGGGAGGCATCCAAGAAGAGGATGAGGGAGAGGAAGAGAGAGAGATGGAGGGAGAGAGAGAGAGAGAGAGAGAGAGAGAGAAAGAGAGAGAGGAGGGAGAGGGGGAGAAGGAGGAAGACAGAAAAAAAAGAGAGTGTTCAAAGTGAGAGAGAAGGCCAATCTCTGCATCAGTGTGATTGTAGTGGAGACTTCAACAAGTACATTCACAGAAAGACCACACAGACAGCAATACACACAGCTCTACAGCAGAGGGACTTCCCTGGGAAGGCTAGCTGACTAACTTCTGCCTTGAAGGACTACACATGTTCATTGAAGTTCATTCAAGTATTGCTGAGATAGGGAATACAGCAGGAATACTTTCCTTACTTGTCTGATTTTGATGACAGAGGCGGGATAGAAGGCCAAAGATATCACAACTGTACAGATATGACATTATAAAGAGAATGTGTGAGACAGATAGAGGTATGCAGTGATGAAATGGCCTTTTAGAGCATGGAGGCTGAGGCTCTCAATGTGAGTGTCAGTATAATCATGTCAAATATAAAAGCCATAAATTGTGTGTGTGTGTGTGTGTGTGTGTGTGTGTGTCTCTGTGTGTGAGTGTGTGTGTGTGTGTGTGTGTGTGTGTGTGTGTGTGTGTGTGTGTGTGTGTGTGTGTGCGTGCGTGCATGCGCGTGTGTGTGTGTGTATGTCACCATTGGCTTGGATTATTATGTACATAGGAAATAAACCATCTGACTTGTCATCTCTGTGTGCATGCATTCTTCCTGACTAGTGATTTGGATCAGGCTCTGTGAATGTCACTGCACTCACAACCTCTGAATCTACAGGACCAATTGAGGTCCAATTTAGGTTTGGGAGGCAGCATTACCCTCCCAAAAATTGGTTTCAATCCCACCTCATCTATCTTCTCTCAGTCTTGCAACCCAAAATAACTGCTGCTCTCTCTCTCTCTCTCTCTCTCTCTCTCACTCTCTCTCGTACACATTCAGCTTAAACTTCAAAGGTAGTGCGTGCAGAAAGGCTCTCTTAAATGTTTGCCGTGTGAGAGACTGAAGCAGCATGTTGACTCGTTCCCCCTAGTTTCCTCCAGAAGGAGTATTAGCTGAGAATAATAAAAATCATTTTCTGCACAATTAACTCTTTATGGCCCTGTGGGACTCTTCCTCTGCATGGCTGGACCCAACAGCTGTCAGCTGCACAATACCTGCAAAGGGGAGGGTTGGAGGAAATAAACACAAAAATACAATAGGTACATTGACCTCCTCAATGACCTTCCCATGTGTTAGTTCTGTGTAATATATATCTGTCCATCAGGGGGCGCTTTACATCCATGAAGGTACGCTGTGAACCCAATGAAATTCCACTTACACGCAGCCAACAGCACAATGCTGTTGTCTCAAGGGACCATGGTTACCCTAGAGAAAACGTATTTTCAAGGTCTCTTGATTTAAAGCTGCTTATGAAACTGAGAGAGAAAAGCATTAAAAAAATATCCTTCATGATACAAAATCATCCCCTAGTTAGTACGCAGTATTCAAATGAGAAAAACCATGACATGAGTCAGTGATTCATTGCATAGTATGGTGAGGGACTGAGTCAGTAACCGCTGAGTCAGAGTGATTCATCATATGAAATAATGGGCAAAACACCTACTAAGACTGCTCAATTGTCACCACATACAAACACACATTCGCTGTTCCTATTTAAAAAAAAATATATATATACATGTATTTATTTATTTATTTATCACAATTGACAATCTATTAAAATTGAATCAAGACAAGCAGATAAAAGGTCACACAGACATATAATTGGTTGGGAAAGAGGGAGTGTGTGTGTGAGGGAGTTGAGGGGAAAGAGGGAGTGTGTGTGTGTGTGTGTGTGTGTGTGTGTGTGTGTGTGTGTGTGTGTGTGTGTGTGTGTGTGTGTGTGTGTGTGTGTGTGTGTGTGTGTGGGAGGGAGGGCGGGGGGGGGGGGGGGCAGGGGGGGGGTCAGAGGTGACATGAACCAAAACAAGGATGAAATCACAGCTGAGTCAGGAGGTCTTTGTATTGAGGCACAAAGACTTTCAATTTAGATCAATTATTCTGATGTTGCTCATCCCCCCATCCCTCCCTCATCCCC
>NC_137689.1:9547611-9645111 GCF_963989245.1 Nansenia antarctica | reverse complement strand
GTGTGTGTGTGTGTGTGAGTGTGTGTGTGTGTGTGTGTGTGTGTGTGTGTGTGTGTGTGTGTGTGTGTAGTGTGTGTGTGTGTGTAACCCTGGGCACAATGCATCAGTGTTAATACTTTGGGTGCCATGACATTCCAAGGGCTTGGGGGTGGTGGGGTCGATAAGCAGTGTAACAAAAACCGTCTGAGTTAAAGCCACCGGGTCTCTAAGCCGTGTCTGTGTGGCGTCTACCTTCCTTACCTATCTGCCCCTATCTGCTTTAGCTTCAGGGCTTCAAGGGTTACTTTCAAAGTCAAATACTCTATGAGGAAGTGCTTCCATTAACAGCAAGTTCACAGTTTATTTACACTGTATTATGACGATTAGATTTGGGTTTTTGAAGGCTGATGAGTGAAAAGGCACCCAAACCATTGAAGGTGTGATGAATCATCTGTACCTCCAGCATTTGTCCCCCTGTGAAAAGTAATTTCAACAGGAAAGATAGACAATTATTTACTTATTTATTTATGTATTATTATTATTCTTTATCTTCCATGTTGACAGTATTTGGAAAGTCCCACAGATGATTTCTGCATTGAAGAACCATCATTGGCAAGAAACATTAACACACACACACACACACACACACACACACACACACACACACACAGTCCACCTGCAGACTAATTTCTGTTTCCTAGACTAAACAATGTGACACATCTCATGATGGGGGAGGTGCTAACGACCAACCCATAACAAGGTATGCTTCCTGTTTTCACCGCAGGTTTGTGTCTCTCAGTAGAAATATGCTAATCTCTTCTCTTCTGTAAACACTCAACAGAAAGCTAGAAAAGCTTTGGAAATTGAATTTGTGTTTCAAAACACTTGCTAAATTGATGGAATTGAATAGGAATTTGCTCCAACCCTGACAAACATAGCTCATAAATACAAGGAGGTCAGTGTGTTGTGGAGAAATGTGTGTCCCATCTGGTAATAGCTCAAATAACTTTCCCATCCCTAAATACCACTTCTGCTGGGTGCAACACGTGGAGTGAACACATAACCACTCACAAGCTGTGAGGGGAAAGATGCAGACAATTCTGCTTTTAGATGTGCTTACCACAGAGAAGTACTCATATAAGTAACTTGCTGCATACTGTATTCAAAAATAACACTACTAGGGGCATACTAGAGCTGCAACGTGCTGAAATAGGTTTACATGGGTGTCGATGATGTTCATTTCAAACGAGGATATTTTAAGCGTTTCTAAATTATGTAACGTTAGTTCAGTCGCCCACTTGACCACTTCAGCCTCTTGACCTTGACCTACAGTATGTGCCCTACGGCACCGTGTCGGTGGCTAGTGTAAGATTCAACAGCCAGACAGCTATCATCACCAGTCAAGTGGGCCTTATCCGTATCACGTTGGAGGCAACACCCACGTAATTTAACAGGCGAATTCTTCTTCCACTTCCACACATAATACACACACATACCCTCCTACACAGACAAATACACCTTTGTTAGCCTGAGACACACATGCACACGCACACGCACGCCCACGCACACACACACACACACACACACACACACACACACACACACACACACACACACACAAGACAGCTGGAGAGCGGAAGCCAGTTGCTTCACCTACTCCCCTGCTCCCTCTCTCCCTCTTTCTCTCCTTCCCTCCTGATTACAGTTATCCACATTTCTGTTCATATACAGGACTTATGACCAGACTGCACTGCGTTACAACAGAGTGACAGATGGTGCCTGAATTCCGTGGGTTATTCAATGGAAAATGTAGAAATAACAATGTCTACATGCAGCTAATCTTGTGTGGTTAAACATTAACCGGCAACAATAGGTGCAGCCACTTCAGGAAACCTTGGAAAAGAGCAGAGCCTGCCAAATATCAAAGTCAAACTCTAAAACATTGTTTATTAGTCATTAGCCTACATTGAATACAAGTATACAATGCAACGAATATGCCTTAATAAGGCGATGATAAGATTAAATGTATTCAGGAGGAGCTAAAGTGGTGTTCCAGCATGACCCAGTTCAAAAAGCGGTATAAAAACATGGTTTTCACCAGGTACGAGGAGGAAGAAGGGCTTTGATAGTCACCAGTTGTTTTCACAGATTATTTGTTTATTTACATTATCTGTTTTCTATTGTTGGTAAATATGTAAATACTTAAATACATTTGATTTAATAAAAAAAATAATATATATTAATATTGAAGTCAACTGCAGATTATTAATTATTAATCTCTGTTTATTGGAGAAGGGGTAGGATTAAATAAGCTATGCTTCTTCCTACTCCTTTTCGGACATGTTAAGTAAATAGTGTTTTTTGTTTTGTTTTGTTTTTTCTTGGTTTTGTTTTGTTTTTTCTTGGTTTTGTTTTGTCTTTTGTTGTTATAACTATTTCTTTTTTTCACATGTTCGAAATAAAGCTTTCATTTATTCATTCATTCATTCATTCATTCATTCATTCATTCATTCATTCATTCATTCATTCATTCATTCATTCACTATCCAGGGTATCCAATAGTGTGTTCTTTATTGTCACTTTCTATTCTTGTGAAAGTACAAATGCATATTGTACTTTCACATGAATAGAGAGTGACAATAAAGAGGAGCACACTATTGGATACCCTGGATAGTGAATACATTTCATCTTTGTAGAGAGACAAAGGTCTCAGCACGGTTGCCCCTCCTCCGCAGGCTGTCTAGCCCTCTCACACCTTGTCCTCTCTGACAGCTATTCCCCCAGGAGGCTTTCTGCGCACACACAGCCCCGATCGGGTTTTTCCTTTCTATGGGACTGTGTGCCGCGTGTAACACGGGTGCCATTTGATTTCAGGATATTTTGCTGTTTGAAATCTTTTTGGATCATGGAAATACCATTTCAAAACTATTTTAGAGAGTAGAGAGAGACTCTGTTGCTGAACTTCGTAGTCACGCGTAGCTGAGTTTTAGTATGCGTAACGGTTGAGGGTGATTACGCGTAGAGCGTTCCTCTTTCACTCTCCGGGCAGGTCCGAGTCGAGTCGACGTGGGGGAGCGCGTTTCTTTCACCGGGGCAGCTCAACACCGTTTATTCTAATTATAAGGAATAATTACCACCAGTGAAGTGCACGGGATCCGACCGTAAAAGGTGAATGTCTTTAACTATCTACAGAAAAATAGAACAATTATAATACATCATGATCATGAGTTAGGCTACAGTCATTGGTCTTACATTAGGTTTATGCCTTTGTAATTTCAATATTATCATTCCGGATATAATATAGCTAGTGTTAATAAAGTGATCAGTGACACAATGTTGTAAACATTTGGATCGTACCTAATTGCAACCACAATAACATTTGATGTAATACTAATTTAGAATGATAAAATGGCAGGTGTCAGTATAGGGGGGGCCCTTTGGCCTCAAACAACAATCAATGACTGCGTCACTCATCTTCCCATTGTCAGGTTGTTGAGACCAGTAGTAGCCTTGTCTGGGTAGATCACATTATCACTGGCGCATGTGATTTAGTGGTGGCAAATGTGTCTTAAAAATGGTAGCATATGTTTGTTTTACTGTAAGATGTCGTGAGTAATTGTCCTGTTATTACTACTCATTCTGAGATCATTATTTGAGTCATGCATTATTTTGCAAAACAAAATCAAAAGAATGAGGCACATTGTACTGCACCTGCTGGTAGGGAATGATGGTTTGGCTTCATACCCTCATTAAGATATAAATACTCAACCATGGGTTGCGATGCTCTAAGGCACAGCAATAACAGCAATGACAGTGACCGAAAGAGTAAATTGCAGTCTACATTTGCAGGCAAAATAGCTGGTTTTGTATGATTATATAAACAAAGTCGGCTGTGAAGTCCTCTTTTTGTGCTGTGAAATGTTATTTCTTGATACTGGCTTGAACTGAATGGACCCCACCTTAGGCGATGTTGAGATGAGCTATGATCAGTTCTGTCTTGGGGTGCAAGTGATTTGTGTGTGTGTGTTTGCATGTGTGTGTGTGTGTGTGTATATGCGTGTTTGTGTGTATGTGTATGTGTGTGTGTGTGTGTGTGTGTGTGTGTGTGTGTGTGTGTGTGTGTGTGTCTGTATTGCTCAAGGTAGTTTGAGGTCTGTAAGGAAATTGGAGAACAGATGGAATGCCGGCATAGATATTTACTCTGAGGCTATAGGAATAAATCAACCAGACTGACAGTCAACTCTCTCTGTCTAGAAGTAACAGGAATCCTATAAACAAGGCCCATACCTTAGTGGAAAGTTAGTCTTGATTTGATTTGATTTATTGTGGAATTAAAAAGACAGTTTCCAAGGGATAAAAACACATGATAAAGCGCAAGCGCTTATTTCCATCATGGTCCCTGATTGAGGACAGGACAGACAGTTACCATGAAACAAACAGTCCGTTTGAGTAAAGAGCAATGGCCTTTAAATACTTGGTGTGGGCCTTGCCTTCACACTGTAAACAACTGTATTGTTTACCCTAAGATGCAACTAGAAACTGAGAAAGCTAAACACTTTTTCCGGCGCTTTCCTTTCATCTTTGTGAAGTGAACCAGCTACCCTGCTCACCTGTTCCTGTAAATGCGCTGAACTCATCTGACTGAGAGGGGAACGCTTCCCACATGGCTTTAGCAGACACTAGACCATCCCGTGACCCTTGAACTTTGTTCAGACACTGGCAGTTCAGCTCACTTTAGGGCTCCCAAACAAAACAGAAAGCTTTTTTGTCCAGCTCTGATGTCACATAGAGGGGTCACATTCCTCGGCCGTAGCAGGGTTTCCACATTGTCAGACAAAAGGGAGGTTTAGCGTAAAAATCGAGCGCGCCTGACTCACTTCTGCTTTGACTGCCTCGCCAGTCAAGGGTGATATGAAGATCGGCATAGGCTGGTAGTCACAAACATGATGAATCATCGTCGTGGACTCAACAATTCTGCAGATCAAAGGAAGATAAAGATAGCGAGAGTTCATGAAGTAGGGGAACTTTCAGTTGAGGTTAAAATGTCGGGGTAAGGCGAGGTGTGAACAGCATTACAGTGTAGCAGTAACTAGTGTTTGTTGTGTAGGATACAGTACCACTGTGCTAGAAGCGGTAATGCTCATCATATGGCTGGAAATACATATATGTCTGGTATACAGATATGACTCATTGTTCACACCGTGTATGAGCCGAAGGATGCAAGCATCGCTCAACTGGCTTTGAACATGAGTGCTTGTGATGTTAAACAGCCTGAATGCAGAGGTCAGCAGTCTTCATAATTCAAGAGTTGAACCGAATAGTCAAAAATAGGTTACCTTCTCTATAACAAGTTGGAACACAAACACACACGCATAATTCAAGAGTTGAACCAAAAAGTCAAAAATAAGTTACCTTCTCTATAACACGTTGGAACACAAACACACGCACACACACACAGACACACACACAGACAGACACAGATCCTGACACACACACACACAGACACAGATCCTGACACACACACACACAGACACAGATCCTGACACACACACACAAACACACACACACACACACACACACACACACAGGGTTGAGAAGTGAAAAGGGACATTCTTTCACTGCATTGAGGCCCTCTGCACTCGAACAATGGATAGCGGGTGGGGGGTGGAGAGAGGGTGGAGGTCCGCTGGCGCTCGCCCTTCTCAAACAAGCAGCCCAGCACAACAGAACTGAGAACTCACTGTGTCCACTCGCTGATGGTGGGAAGATTGATTATGACGGGACACACTGTACTTTCGAAGAAAAGTACGTCTGCGGACCACAGAAAGAACCATGCTGATCATAACTTAGTTTCAACTTTTGTCCTTGTTCAGTACTTCCACGTCAGTCTAATTGAGTTAACCTTTTTGAGTGAGATACTTAAGTTCCGTATCTGACCAAAATCACAGGAAGGAAGGAAGCGGAGCAATCATATCCAAACTATTCATGACATAACAAGCAAAGCCCATAGAGATCTCTGGACGAAGGTTGATAAAATACTTGAGGTGAAGTTGAGATCTGGCTAGGCGGTGGTGGGTTGGTTTGTTCAGCTCAGTGATGTTCAGCGGTGTCTCGTTCAGTCAGAGCATGCTACTGCAGGTCCCCTCATGCCTTTAGTAGACAGACTGTTGTTCTGCTGCCAAGACTTAGCGGTCTCCTCATCCCCTGGAGGCGTACAAGTGCATCGGAGGGAGTTAGATAAACCCTTCTCTCCTGTCCTGATGAGTGTGTGTGTGTGTGTGTGTGTGTGTGTGTGTGTGCGTGTGCGTCTGTGTGTGTGTGTGTGTGTGTGTGTTGGATGGAGCAGTTCCACAGGAAAACCGCAGGTTAAAATGAACACTTGTGTGTGTGTGTGTGTGTGTGTGTGTGTGTGTGTGTGTGTGTGTGTGTGTGTGATCTGTCTCATCAGTCTCACTCTTTTTGATTGATAGAATTATCTCTCACTTGCATTGGTGCACTCATTGTATTGCCCCACTTCAATCAAATTACTTCTTTATGAAGCCTTCATATTTCCCTTTTTAAGGCCTATACAGTGCTGTAGGTTCTTCAAAAAATATAAGCATTTACAGTGTATATATATATACAGTGGCAAGTAAATGAACACTTTGGAATGACCTGTATTTATGTATAAATGTGTCTTAAAATATGGTCTGATCTTCATCTAGGTCACAATAATGAACAAACACAATCGGTTTTACCTAATGACATACAAATTATTGTATTGTACATACATAATACATCATTCAAACATTCACAGTGTAGGTTGGAAAAAGTATGTGAACCCCTAGGCTAATGACTTCTACAGAAGCTAATTGGAGGCAGCAGTTAGCAAACCTGGAGTCCAATCAATGAAACAAGATTGGAGGTGTTGGTTAGAGATACCGGAAGCCAAGGAAGCTGCTGCTCTCCAAAAGAAACATTCCTGCGCACCTGAAGTTTGCCAAAAATGCACCTTGACACTCCACAACGCTACTGGGAAAATATGTTGTGATGAAATGACTGATGAAACGAAGGTTGAAGGTTGAATTGTTCGGGAAGAACCCACAGCACTATGTATGTCGTAAAAAGGCCACCGCATACCAACATGAAAACATCATCCCAACAGTGATGTGCTGCCTCCGGGCCTGGACAGCTTTCCATCATCGAGGGGAAAATGAATTCCCAAGTTCGACCAGGTATCCTACAGGATAATGTCAGGGTGGCTGTCCACCAGCTGAAGCTCAGTAGAAGTTGGGCGATGCAGCAGGACAATGACCCTAAACATCGAAGTAAATCTAGTACAGAATGGCTTCAAAAAAAGAAAATCCGCCTTTTGGAGTGGCCCAGTCAGAGCCCAGACCTTAACCCAATAGAGATGCTGTGGAATGACCTGAAGAGAGCCGTTTACACCAGACATCCTGAGAATATGGCTGAGCTAAAGCAGAAGAATGGTCCAAAATTCCTCCTGAACGTGGATCAGGACTGATCCGCAGCTACCAGAGGCGCTTGCTTGAGGTTATTGCTGCCAAAGGAGGTTCGACCAGTTATTACATCCAAGGGTTCACTTACCTTTCCACTAGCACTGTGAATGTTCAATCGGTGTGTTCAATAAAGACACAAAACATTATAATTGTTTGTGTGTTATTAGCTTAAGCACATTGTGTTTGTCTATACTTGTACTGTCCAGTTAGGATGGGGTGTGTTCAGTGTGCATATTTTAGCCTATAAAATGGGACAAATGTGACATTTTATTTTAAATGTTATTTGAATAATTATTAGTTATTATTAATTATTAGTTATTAGTAACATTATTTTGGGTTATGCCTCATAACTGCGTGGGAATTGTTTGAGTATAGAGACCAGTTGTGCGTAGGGATATTGGGGGCTGTGATTAGGTGCTTAAATTGTGGGAGACCGTGCGTAGGGATTCATTGTGTGATGCCAGGACGTGTGGGATGCTACGGTTAGTGTGTTTGATGCGTGCTTTGTATAACATTTATACGCTTTGTTTTAGTCTTTGAATGTGTCAGAGCTGTGTATTTATGTATGTTTTGTTGTCTGCATTCGCAGATTTTACAATCTGTTCAATTTTCACTAAAATAAGAGAAAAACGAATTGAATGGTATCCGTGTCCCTCAGTCCAGCCTTTCAGTCGGCAAGTAGACCGAACAATTGTAAAACCTACGGCCCGGGCGTCAAAGAAATATCTTTGAAAAGATTCCCTAGGTGGTGGAGAAGTAAATTGACAGCCACATTCAGAGAGGAGTTCTCCGTGGGACGAATACAGGCGTCGAGGGAACTCGGAAAAGTGGCTGCAATTAACCGGAGCTAGCTAGCCAGGTGTGCTGTCTGTGAAGCGTGTCTGTGCAGAGCCTACTGGAAAAGTGACAGTGTCGGCAGCGCGAGACAGCGCGAGAGGACAGCAAGACCAGGAAAGCGGTCGGGTAAGCAACAGCACTGACCAGCGGACTAATTCAATGTGTATATTCAATTCTGGATGTGTATAGAGACTTGCCTTGCTAGCCAGAGTGATTAACGTGGGACTGACTGTGTCGGCTAAAGTGGCTAAGTGATATATCCTAACAAGGAGGAGGAGCCCTAGTGCGTCGCAGCAACCAGGAAGTAAATATACGCAGAAGATCCGGAGTTTCAAAATAAGAGTCCCATTTATTCTTGAAGTAACCAGGAAGTAAAAATACACAGAGGATCCGGAGTTTTAAAATAAGAGTCCCATTTATTCTGGCAGTAAATAAATGTCAGTTTTGACTGTAAAACGTCACAGTTGAATAAAACGAAAATAAAAACACTAAGTGAGCAGTTTGAAGGGACTTTAACATTAAACATTAAACATTGATAGCCTGTGAAAAGAAATAGGAAAATGGCTGAAGAGGACCAGCCCGTAGCTCAACTGAAAAAAGAGAGAAATTCAGCTAAATCCAACTTTAACCAAAAATCTGCCTTCATGCTCCGCGTTACACCCTCCATGGTCGAGAGCGAATTAAAGGTCCAGTGGCAGGCTTTCTCTAATAAAGCTGAGAAGCTCCTGGAAGCCAATAGTAGCTATGAAGAGGGTCTGCTTGCAGAAGCGGAAGAGGACCCCACCAAACTATCGGAACAACAGACGAGAGACATCGAGAAGGTGAGCAAAGACTGCATGACTAAATTGTCGAAGGTTGGCGATCTCGTAAAACTCCATCTGTGGTCAAGATACGGTGAAAGAAGAGTGTTGTTCGCGATCAGGGAGGCTGAACGAGCTAAAGAAGAGACAGAAGAGGTCCCATTGGGCCAGCTAGACCATGACTGCCACGAGAGACAAGTGCACCATTTAGAGGAGCTCACTACAGGAGCAGAGAAAGAGCTCTCTGTCTGGAGAGACTGGGCCCCTGTCGCTGCTATAGAAGACGTGGAGGGACGGCTGCATCATTTAATGTCCTCAAAGAACAAGCTCAGGCGAGATAGAGACGCCGAGATAGGAAAAGCTCGAAAGGCAACTGAGGAAGAAGACCGCGCCTGCCGCACAACAGCTGAAGGAGAGCGCCAGAGGGCTGAAGAGGAAGAACGCGCCAGACGCGCCCAGCTTATCCTGGCTCAACAGGCGGAGACTGAAGCACGGGCAGAGCTTGTTAAAGCCCAGCAAAAAGCGTTGGAGGAGACTGAGGGAGCAGGCGCACAGGGTGGAAATGCAGCTACGAGAGGCATTCCAAAAGTGAGGCTGAAGCCGACATGTCTCCCGACGTTTAGAGGTAGCATTCGGGAATACTACCGCTGGAGGAGGGATTGGGAAAGCCTACAGGAACAAGGCGATCCCTCCGGGTCTCCGGAAGTTAAGAAGTTTCAACTTCTGGAAAGTATAGAAGAGACCATAGTGAAGGATCTTAGGCTCGCGAGCCACAATACTGCCGAAGATGTCTTCAGGGTGCTAGAGAGTCGTTTCGGAAACAAGAATGCAATCACCAACCTGATCGTAGCAGAGCTGCAGAAGATTTCTCCAGTCAAAGAGCACCAATTCAGGAAGGTGATTGATCTGATCCGAATCACAGAGAAAGCTCTAGCAGACCTTAAAGATCTTGACAATGAAGTAGCCATCAAAAACCCTCTGGTGACTGGAGCCATTGAGAACAAACTGCCACTCACTTTGAAAAAGGAGTGGCTTACTTTCAAAATAGACCCCCGAAATGGTTTCCAGCCGGAGAGATACTTTGACACCTTCCTGGACTTCCTACAAAAGCAGGAAAGCATCCTCGAACAGTTGGAGCAGATGGAGATCACGGAGATCCCAGAGAAGAATACTGGGAAGAAGTTTGCTTTCACTAGAGCCACTGAGAGAGGCAACGCTGATGACAATTGTGTTCTGTGCGAAGATAAACACAGAAGTAGGCTGTTCACCTGTAAGAAGTTCAGAGGCCTCGACTTGGCAGCAAGAAAGGCCGCGGTGAAGAAGTCTAGAGCCTGCCGGCTGTGCCTTACATCACATGGCGCTGACGGAGAGTGTAACCTTAAATTCCTCTGCACCAAGAGAGGCTGCAAAGAAGGAGAGTCGTCAGACCACCATTACCTTCTCTGCCCCAGTAGAGACAGTAAGAAGGATGGTGGGGAAAAGAGAGAAACTCCAAGTAGCGGCGGTGAACGTGCAAGGAGTTTGACTGTTGAACAGGAAGAGGTCTTGTCCCAACTCGCTCCAGAGATTGCGCAAAAAGTCAGGAAAGCCTTCACAAATAAGACAGCAGTTACGAGCTGCACTAAAGCAAAAGCCGGGAAGCTCCTGGAAGAAATGGAATAAAGGAGTGTCCGGTAATAATGATGCTCCTGGAGGTCACTGCTAACGACGGGCAACAAATTGGTGCTCTGATAGACTTAGCATCAGATACAAATTACATTACCCACGCGGCTGCAAGTAGGCTTGGCCTGAAGAGCGAGAAAATCACGCTAGTGGTGCAGGGCGTCGGAGGGATGACTGTGACAGCCAACACCAGAAGGTACCTCCTGAAGGTGAGGTTCAGGACCCCGGAAGGTGAAAGAGCCCACCAGTTGGTCTGCTACGGCTTAGATGAAATAGCCAAGGTGCACCATGCCATCGAGCCACAGCAACTGAAAAGGTTCTTCCCCGAGGTCAAGACCCAGGAGTTGGTCCGGCCAAGGAGTATTGAGCTCCTCATCAGCCAAAGAGAGGGGCGGCTGGTTCCCTGTCCCGTGAAGGTAGTAGGAGACCTGGTCCTGTGGGAAGGCCCACTTGGAAAGATTGTGAGTGGGACGCATCCCAATCTGTTTGAAGATGTGGAGACGGTGACCTACGAGTCCAAGACACACTTCGCCCGATCAATGAGAACAGCAGTGGCCAAGTATAAGGAAATCGTCAAGTGTATCGGGGGCTGCGAAGAGACCAGGGAGAGTGGACTGAGGCAGGAAAGCGACTCAAGAGTCCGGAGCTCAATGGCAACCAACAAAGAAGTGTTGGAATGGTGGAAGTGGGAGAGCATCGGGGCAGCCTGTGAACCCAAATGCGGGGGATGTCGTTGTGGAGCGTGCCAGCCGGGTGAAAAAGAGATGACCCTGGCGGAAGAAAAGGAGGGTCTGTCCTATGTCGCCAGCGATCACCACAGCGATGCTCCACATTGGGATGCTAGTTACCCTTGGACAGAGGATCCATCCAGTCTACCGAACAACAGAGGAGCTGTGATGGCAACATTCCTAAGAAAAGAGAAACGCCTCCTGAAACAGCCGGAGTGGCGAACTGCCTACGGAGAGCAGGTTCACGAGATGGTAAGGAGGGGCGCAGCAGTGAGGCTCACACCAGAGAAGATTCAAGAGTGGAAAGGTCCGGTTTGGTGCGAGAGCCACCTGGTTGCACCCAATCCCCATTCTGTGACAACACCGGTCCGGTTAGTGTGGAACAGTAGCCAATCCAGTGTTTCCTCCAGGAATTTTTACCATGGTGGCGGGTAGTGCTGACCGCGCACGCGCGCGCGATTTTTTCGCGTGCACGCGCATGAAACGCGCACGCGCGCTCAAAACAACGACGTCATTTCAGCCAAAACTCGAAAATAAAATGTTTTCCTGTAAATTAAAAACAAGGGTAGTCCGTCCGTCCGTCCCTCTCTGGAATGGAATGGAATGGACTTTATTTGTCATTGCTACAGTACAGGTACCAGACAACGAAATGGTCCATTAAATAAAATGACACGGTTCAAATGTTCACGCCGGCAGTCCGGCTCTCACACATACTGGCAGCGTCCCGGTCTGACTTAGCTCTCGTTTGTGCACGGCTTTCTTTCTTTCCTTCCTTCCTTCCTTCCTTTATGTGAAGTGGCCGGTCCCGGGCACAGCTGCCTCGCATCCGCTCAACGAGCCCGGCGGTTCGGTGCTGCGCTGATTAGCGGATGCGGGACAGCTGTGTGAGCGGATCGCTCCATCTCTCATCTTGATGAAGATGAATGATCTTTATTGTCATTGTAACAGGTACAACGTAATTTAAATGAGGAATCACAAAACAGTTTTGCAAGCGCGTCGCTTCGCGCTTGTGGGTGTGTCTAGCGCTGTGAAGGTCTGAAAAGCGGCCTAAATCTTTTTTTTTTGTTTTTGGTTGAGAAATCTGCATGGTGGCGGAGGAAATTCCATCGTGGCGGACCGCCACGATGAAATGCATGTAGAGGAAACACTGCAATCATACAAAGGTGTCAGCATGAACGACCTTCTGTTAAAGGGGCCAGACGTGTTGAACCCCATCAGGGCTGTGCTCCTGCGGTTTCGGACTGGGCGACATCACCAGAATGTACAACTCTATGTGGCTGAAGAACCGAGAGATACACCTGCACAGGGTCCTTTGGAGAGACGATCCTGAAGAGGACATCGGGGAGTACGCCATCACGAGGGAGAACATTGGAGACCGTCTTGCTGGTTGCATTGCTCAACTAGCAATGAGGGAGACAGCAGGGCTACCTCAGTTCATTGAAAGGGAGGAAGGGCATCGTGTCTTGGAGAAAGACAGCTACGTCGACGACATCTTGACTTCCCATGATGATCTGAAGATGCTCGACACCATCACGAGTGGAGTGGAGGAGATCTTGAGCGCTGGAGGGTTCTTTCTAAAGCCGTGGGTCCGGTCTGGCCAAGGTGGGAGGAGAAAGGACGACGCCAGAACCTGTGGAGGGGAGAGGCCTGGAGCGACATCCAAAACCCTGGTGCTACCAAATCAGCTGAAACAAGAGGCAGGAGGCGGGAGCTCAGCCAAGGAAACGTGGGACCCTGGGAAGACAGGGTCTTCAACCGAGTGGTCGTGGATCCCCGGTGAGTGCAATGTGGCCGACATCAGTACAAGAGGAGCAGTTCCTGAAAAACTGAGCGAAGATTCTCTGTGGCAGAATGGACCTGGATTCCTGGAGAAGCCTTTTGAGGAGTGGCCCGTGAAATCAGCGGCAGAAGTGGCAGCTGATGCTCGAGAAAGTGTGAACAAGCTCAAACGGAAGGCCTTCTCAGGAGCGCTCACCAGGGCCCTGCCTCCCCAGGAGGAGCCAAAACAAGAGAAAAGAAAGGCTCTGGCAAGCTGCCCGGGGTCGTCCTCCACCGGGATGTCAGGAGGATGGTTGTTCTCCTCCCCATTGAGGAACAAGGGACATTGGTAGCCTCCCTAGACTAGTAGCTAGATCGGCTAGGTGGGAGGTGTACTGTCCAGTTAGGATGGGGTGTGTTCAGTGTGCATATTTTAGCCTATAAAATGGGACAAATGTGACATTTTATTTTAAATGTTATTTGAATAATTATTAGTTATTATTAATTATTAGTTATTAGTAACATTATTTTGGGTTATGCCTCATAACTGCGTGGGAATTGTTTGAGTATAGAGACCAGTTGTGCGTAGGGATATTGGGGGCTGTGATTAGGTGCTTAAATAGTGGGAGACCGTGCGTAGGGATTCATTGTGTGATGCCAGGACGTGAGGGATGCCACGGTTAGTGTGTTTGATGCGTGCTTTGTATAACATTTATACGCTTTGTTTTAGTCTTTGAATGTGTCAGAGCTGTGTATTTATGTATGTTTTGTTGTCTGCATTCGCAGGTTTTACAATCTGTTCAATTTTCACTAAAATAAGAGAAAAACGAATTGAATGGTATCCGTGTCCCTCAGTCCAGCCTTTCAGTCGGCAAGTAGACCGAACAATACTTGTGACTTAGATGAAGATAAAATCACAAGTAATTTATGAGCAAATGTCATGCTATAGTATATGAAGATGTATATCAATACACCACTATGAGAGTGATCTGTCTCAGCTGGTTCAGTGTATTTGCATGTTAGATTTGCAGGTGACAGAGCGTTGAGCCTTCAGGCAGTTATTCAACGTGCTAACCCTAACCCTAACCCACTAGACATGTGGTTCAACGGCTGGCGTGTGTGTTATTGAGGACAACTTGAAGCAGTTGAGCCACCAAAACCACGTCTACTATAACTCCTGCATTTAGATGTTTAGTATTACCACGCCTGCGTACTGCGAGTGTGGTTAAACCTTATGACACACATACTGTACATGTCCTAAGAAACCCTGTCTGCTACCATTGATGAAAGATTGTGCAGGCGTGTGTGTCTGTGGCCTGTTGCCACACGCCTGTCACCATGGCAGCAGTCCCAGAGGTTTTTCAAGTATTTAGCGAAATTATTGCAAAATGTAGTGGCAGAGTAACTAGAGTAACTGACTGTGAAGGATAGTTCCGTTCATCAGCTATTCCACACCATTGAAACTGCAGCAACACACAGGCCATTGAGGAGTGAATGAAGAGAGACACAGTGAATGGTGTTTGTGTGACCGTTAGGGAAGGGAAGAGTGTTCTCATTGATAAGCCCACAGGAGAACACTGGTGTATTTTTAGGAGCGAACCAATCTTGTTTTCATTGAGGTATGTATGTGGGTTAGAATTTGAAGAGTATCTACGGAGCAAAGAGCTGTGTTTAAGAGATGTCCGATGTGTGTTTAGAGGAGATAAGGCCTTTGTTTAAACTTAAAGCATCAAGGAGAGATTGTGTGGTAATGTTGCAGATGTGTGTTTTTCGGAGAGAGCGACCGCATTCTCCTCTAAGACGTCAATCTGCTTTCCGGAGAGGTCTCGGAACCACATAGTTCCAACTGAGTTTTTTTGTAATCAGCTGCTGTTTTTCATGGTGTTTTCATAGGGGTTGAACGTCAGACCGTATCAATGGAAGAAGGCCGGGGATTCAGAGGGAGCATAATGATGCTGTTTCTCCTTGCCCTCTTCATATCAGGTAAGAGAGGATGTTCGCATGCAGTGCTCATTCAATAAAGCACACTTCTGAAGTGATTGATGATGTCGTTTATAAAACGTGGCTACACTATTTTGAAATGATAATAAGTTCATCAAGGTATGGAACTTGTCCAAATACATCCGCATACTCAAAATGTGATTCTGTGATGATTAAAAGGTTGATGAGAGATCGTGAGAACTTGAATTCACATGTTTCCACTTTCTGTTTTACTTTCACACTATCGGTTCAGCTACAAACATAATATTTTACATCCATTTATCTAACCCAACCTGTAGTATTTAAGCAATTTGTTTTGCAATTATCCCAACAGGATCGAGTGAAAACGACACTTACTTCAAGATGTGTGGAACCTGGCGTCATGGCAACAAGCCCCTATCTCTGGCCTATGATTTAAAAGTGGGCTGCCAAAACATCGTCATCTCTGCCAGTGAAACATCTCTGTCGCTCGGGGGTCACATCACGGCCCGATGTCAGAGCTCGTCTGTCCTCCCGCTGGCCACCACCACCACCACAGAGAGCTCCTTCTGTGTGTACTGGGAGCCGCTCCTGGACCACCTGTGGGTGGAGGTGAACGGTCAGAACCACACACTGTGCTCGCCTTCCGGCCTCCAGGAGTTCTGCTGCACTGACCTGTCCCAGGGGGTCAACCACGCCAAGGGGACCTACGGGATTGCCGACGCGAACGTCCGAGATGATGTCATCACCTCCGAAACACGCACAGCCTACAGCTTCGAAGGCGACAAAATCAACTGCAGTAAGAACGACTTGGTTGCTACTGAGTTCTGCTGTCTGATCGTGTTCAGTCACTTGACAGTCTTGTGGTCCTTTGTCTTGCAGAAAAGGAGTTCTGTGATGAGGCGAGTCAGGGGTCCAACCAAATCAACAGGTACGCAAGTTCTATCTCCATATTTGGACATAATGCCTCCTTGCCTATCATCCATTGCACTACAATGTTGCGTATCGTATGATATTGTTGCCTAGACAATAGGGTCAGAAGACACATCATGACACATTAGGTTATCGGATATGACAAACACAGAGGTTTGGCCACAAACAGGAAATTTGAATTCAGAATTGAGGTCAGATAGAGTAATGGGCGTTGGTTGGTTTCACAGAACAGGAACACAAGCATGTGATTGTCGGGGGCAAATGAGTTCTCATTGTAACTCCCTCAGTTTCCATATCGCTCATCACTATCACATAAGATAACAGTAATAAAAACAACAACAACAACAACAACAACAACAACAACAACAATAGTGATCATAGTTGACCACTAAATCCATGCATTATGCATAAAGCACATGCCCAAGACTTACTTGACTTGTGAAATGTATGGAAAGTGCCTTCATAAGAGGGAGTGGGTTGTAATTGTGTGTGTGTGTGTGTGTGTGTGTGTGTGTGTGTGTGTGTGTGTGTGTGTATGCATGCGTGTGTGTGTGCACGCGTGTGTGTGTTTGTGTGTGTGTGTGTGTGTGTGTGTGTGTGTGTGTGTGTGTGTGTGTGTGTGTGTGTGCATGCATGCGTGTGTGTGGTGTGTGTGTGCACGCGTGTGTGTGTTTGTGTGTGTGTGTGTGTGCGTGTGTGTGCGTGTGTGTGTGTGTGTAGGATAGAGGAGACAGTGATGAGGTCCCAGGTACTGGGCAGTGTGGAGCTGCCCTGTGCCCAGAGCTCTGTGGTGGAGATGAAGGAGGACTTCCAGGGCCAGAACATCACCCTGCTTGTAAGACACACACACACACACACTCGCACACAGGTTCAGCTAAATGGGTGCTATCGGAGAAGTTCCTGTTGATCTAACTGGTGTGTGGGTGTTGTTCAGGGAGCTCCAGGAGTCGACCCAGAGACGACCCCTAAAGTCCACATCCACCTGCCTTCCTGTCTGAAGCCTCTAGGCAAGAAGAAGGCCAAAGTCGTCTGCACGTACTTCAAAAACAGCACCTTGTTCCAGGTAAGAGGGCTGATTTTCCTTTAACAAAGACAATGCCATATAATGTAACCATACAGAGCACAAAAGTAACCGCATATCCGCAGTAACCGCAGGGTTCCCGGTTCGATTTCGGCCGCGGACATATCCTGCATGTCATCCCTTCTCTCTCTCTCTCACCCATCCTTCCTGTCAAATCTCTACTATCTCTATCACAATAAAAAAGAAAAATATGAGCGGGACTGTCCCAAATACTTAAATTACTTTAGAGTGTGTGTGTATGAGGTGCAGAGGTGATTATGACTGGTCTGTTAAAGATGTATGCAAATGTATGGCTCTTGTTGGTTATTCCCAGGGACATTCGAAGGCGGACCAGAATGATATCCGGATTCTAGATGATGTGGTGGGAATCACTGTGGAGAATGAGGTCATCAGCAACCTTCCAGAGCCAATCAGAATTGGTTTTCACCATGCACTTGTACCTGTAAGTGTGTGTGTGTGTGTGTGTGTGTGTGTGTGTGTGCGTGTGTGCACACGTTTCTTTTCTGAATTTATTTTACCAACACCAACACTTACTGTAGCACAAACCACTTCAAAAAGACACCTCATCATGAACAATGTTGTAAAACATCTGTAGACACAAAAATGAAAGACAATTTCTCACAATTTCACAACTTCCTCTCAGAATGAGTCACATGTAGCAAGTGTATTGTACAGTAGATTATAGAAGATTACATTAGATGACTACCCCACAAGGAGTTGTCATGTGTCAAGTCCTGAAAAAAAGACAATCTACTGTTACTGTTTAGATGGGTAGTAGTTTCATATTCAAACATACAGCATTTAGACACCATCTAGTGGTGAATCAATGGTATGTCCCTCTTATTCTCCCTCCTTTTTTTCCAGCCAAATCACTCAAGAAAATGTGTTTCATGGGACTCAAAGAAAGGTTTGAACCAATAATGTTTATATTTGCTCACAATAACAACACATTCGTTTTCTACCTTCTTATACACCATGACATAGGATGTTTTATGATTATACAATGTTTGTTTTCCATGTCTTGTAAATACTGTGTTACTGGTCTTATCTTTGCAGATCCAGGGAAGCTCAACTGGAAGGAGGATGGGTGTGTGACTGTACTGAAGGGCGCAGAGGAGACTGAATGCCAGTGTAACCATCTCACATACTTCGCCATCCTAGTGGTGAGCTGTGTTACCTCTATCCTCCATCCCATCTGCATTGGACTTGCTTTGCAGTCATATCTGACATACTGTAACACATCTGTAAAAACAATGAGATTTGGTCATGTCATCAGGTAGTATTTTACCCTAAGTGCATAATATGTAAAGTCGTGGAAGGTAGGCACAAATAAGGAGAACGTGTTTTTAAAATGGAGGCGGTACCACCAGAATTTGTCCAAATAGAACACAGATTTTTTGGGGGGGGTTTTCCGTTGCAAAACATTTGGTCATGTGATGTCATGTGATGTCATGCTGAACACGATTCGGTTTTGATGTTTGTTTGTTTTGTTCTCTTTTCCCCTCAGCAATTGGAGCCGCGGCCAGTCCACCATCTGCTGGCTCTGAGCATCGTTACATCACTGGGCTGTGCTACGTCCATGTTGAGCTGTGTGATCCTCATAGTGTTCCTCAACAAACAGAGGTACTCGTTCCACTCCAATGCTCTCCCCCCTGTAGCTAATTAATTAATTAATTAATTTTAATTTTGCCATTTGGCAGACGCTTTTAGTCCAAAGCGACTTTTCAATTACGAATTACAGGGACATTCCCCCTGGAGTAACTGAGGGCAAAGTGCCTTACTCAAGGGCACACTAGTAGTGGTGTGGTTTCAGGCGGGATTTGAACTCACAACCTTCCGATCACAAGTCCAACTCACTATCCACTAGACCACCACTACCCCTTAGCTGATTCTCATAGGCATAATGTCTCATACCAAGCCTTAAGAGGTTCTTGGGGTTGCTGTTTACCATAGCAGAGTCATCAGTTGTGACCGGTCATTACTAATACAGTACAGTGAATTGCCATGAAGGATATCCAGAGCTACAATGAATAATTGGCTGCCACAACCTGGCGACACACAGTTAGAGGGATCCTACTGAACCAGATGCAGAGTGTATTAGGCCTAAGCCCTAACTTAGTCACACATCAGGGAACTACAGCTCGTTATTTAAGAGGCTGCAGTGAAAAATAAATCTAAATGTATTATTCAATTCAACTTTATTTCAGACACATAGGTCCATATCAGTATAACAAAAAGAATAAAATACAATACGAGGACAACAACACAAATATAATCATTGCAGTGAGCAAGTCCACAGTGATTAAAATACATATAGACATTTGTTCCAGTGTTTCCAAAAACAAGAGGAGTTACCTTTTCACTTTGTTTGGGCCTAGTTAAGGCCATTATGATTACATTATACACATACATTTGTACAGAAACATTCCTCAATACAGCATGAAAGGTGGGAACATTACTTGTTGTTGGGAACTTGAGCAAGATTCTGAATGCATCATTAAACACATGACAATTCTCTCTCTCTCTCTCTCTCCCCCCCCCCCTCTCTCTCCCCTTCTCTCCCCCCCCCCCCTCTCTCTCTCTCTCTCTCTCTCAGGAGAATGAAGGAGCAGTCTACCCCAGTCCACCGTGGTTTGGCCGTGGCGTTATTCCTCCTCAACCTCTTCTTCTTCCTGACCGGTACTCTAGCCAACGTGTTTGGAGAGGAGGCCTGCATGTTGGTCGGGGCTGCCCTCCACTACGCCCTGCTCAGCTCCTTCTCCTGGATGGCTATCGAAGTGTTCCACACCTTCTGGTTGGTCTACGTGGTGTTCAGCCCCTCCCCCAAGCCGTATGTCTGGTACTTGGTCGGCTTTGGTGAGTGAATCGGACACGGGATGTCTTTAGATGTATGAATAGCCGGGGGCGTCTAATGATCACAAGGTCGGCAGATCAGCGGTTCGAACCCCCAGCTGGCCACATGTCGAGGTGTCCTTGGGAAAGACACTGAACCCCAAATTGCTCCCAGTGAGCGGGCCGGCGCCTTGCATGGTAGCTTGCCGCCATTGGTGTGTGAATGGGTGAATGAGAGTCTGTTTGGAATAAGGCGCTACATAAGTCAGTCTGTTTACCATTTATGAATGCTGAACAGAGCCTTTTTGACATCGACTAAGACTATCTTCTAATCCATCCCCCAGGTGCCTCAGCTGTACCTGTCGGTGTGCTTCTCGCCATTGGCAACATCTACGGCGTGAGGGAGGTTGTGCCCGCTGATGACGTCAACAACCCTTACCTGATGTAATTACCTTTTTTTTCTACTGTTTCTACCTTTTTCTACTGTTTCTACCTTTCATCTACTGTTATGTCTTAGGTGTACGGTTTAATCGTGTTACTCTTAACTCTAGTTACTACATGGGAACAAGATTGTGTTGTCATGGTGTTGTCATGGTGTTGTCATGGGGTCACCATGCGTTTTCCCCAGGTGCTGGATGAAGTCCTCTGACGAAGCTCTCCTGGCCCATTACTTCACCAACCTGACCTTCCTGGCTGTGCTGGTCCTCTCCGGCCTGGTCATGCTCTTCCTCGTCCTGGGAAAGATCCAGAACCGGGACGAGTGGAGGAGGAACCGCGTGGCCTTCCTCAGTATCTGGGGCCTCAGCTGCCTGTTTGGGACCACCTGGGGGCTGGGCTTCCTGGACTTCGGGCCGCTCTCTGAGGTCGTCCTCTTTCTCTTCTGCATCCTTAACTCCTTCCAAGGTGGGTGTCCGGTCCTCCCTGTGCCTGTTCATGTACAGTGCCAGTCAAAACGTTTGGGACACACTTCTTTCCCATTCAATTGAATGGGGAAGTGTGTCCAATACTTTTGACTGGTAGTGTACCTGTCCTGTCCTGTCCTGTCCTGTCCTGTCCTGTCCTGTCCCCTCCCTCCTGTCTCTGTCCCTGCCCCCCAGCCCCTGCCCACCTAGTCAAGCGGTTGGGGTCAAGAGGTAAAGGGCTTTACGACGCTAGCAGCCAAACCACCAGACATGGTTGTCAGTGCCAACAGTCTATTGTGTAGCTCTGAGACAATGGCCCAGTAAAAAACAATTCTGTTTCAACAGCGTATCAGGAGAAAACCTCCCCACAACCTGTTTCCGTTTATATGCACAATACGCTTAGTTTAGAAGCTGGTTAGAAGCCGAGTTCTTTTTGAAAGATTATAACACAAAACATCTGCAGTGTGTTGGTGGTGTTTTACCACACACCCATCATCCAAATGTATATGGTTTGAGTCACTACAGTATAGTGTATAGTGATAATGACTGACATAATATTTATACCGCAATCTGATGTTCTCCAAGCTAATTGTATCATATTATGATCAGATTGCGGTATAAATTGTTTCAGGTGCAGTATCGTATTGCCATAGGCAGGGTTCCCACGGGTCTTTGAAATCCTTGAAAGTTTGTGAATTTGAGAAAAAGAAATCAAGGTCTTAAAAGTTTTTGGACATGGGTCATTGAAAGTGCTTGAATTCCCCTGCAAAGCAGTCTTGGAAGTCCTTGAAAGGTGCTTGAAAGGTGCTTGAATTTGATGTTTCAGAAGGTGTCGGGAACCCTGCATAGGAAGCATCTATAGCATTTTCTAAGTCTGTGGTTTGTCCCATAGGTTTTTTCCTGATGCTTCGGTTCTACGTTCTCGATCGTATGCGGAAGCAGTCCGACTCCAGTCTGGGCGGGAGCAGCACAGGGTCTACCAGGCAGCACATGCTCCAGCAACAGGAGAAGAGCTGAGCTAGGTTACGCAAGTGCATTATCTCCTTAGGAGAAATCTACTCTGAAGAAAAAACTGCAATACTCTTGTCACTCAGGAAAGCACAACACTGGGGCTTGTATAAAAAGATCAGGTAATACTTATTTGGAGTCCCTAACCTAAGTAAATCGTTGCTTGACAACAGATATGTAGGTGATCGTTTGTAGGGGATTATGCAAATAAAGTAAGGCCCACATTAAAGCCAACATACAGTACCAGTCAATAGTTTGGACACACTTCCCCATTGGGAAAGTGTGTCCAAACGTTTGACTGGTACTGTATATTATGTTACGTCATACGACTTATCGAGTTATTGCCTGCTGTTTTGAGTGAGTTCATAAACATGCCACATAGAGCAAGATGACATTCATAATGAATCATTAGAAGCTCAGATTCCGAATATTGCACTGAAGAAGCCACTGTCCATATGTCAATATCTGAGTGACTGTAAAAAAACAAACTGTTGGAATGAAAGCTTCAGCTGTATTGAAACCCTTCATAAGCTTGTTTTTACCATGTGTAAGCTTATTATTTTGTAGTAGGAAGCTCATGTCATAGCTCATGTCAGTCTTTTGAAGTAGCACTTTAGCTTCCTAGCGTCGTCATTTAGCCATTCATCATTGTGTGGAACCACTACGCTAGAAATTGGCAAATTTGTGTTTTTTTGTTTGTTTTCAGAAATTGAAAATGTCTTTGAAACCATGGTATGACTGTTTTCTTTTTCAGTGAGCTCTACTGCCTAGCTAGCCCTGTTACAACTCTGATTTATTTTTCCACACGGTATGAATAGGAGTCGTAACACGGCTAATGCTAGCATGACTCCACAGTGGGGTAGCTCTGTAGAATGTCTAGTCTCAGATATCGTATGATTATGTGGTTGACTTTACCTTCAGGGCGTAGTAGTAGCTACTGTGATGTTTTGCACTTTCTTTTGTTCACCTGTATAGAGAGTATTTAGAGAGAAACACATATGGATTATATAATTGGCATTACTGTGTATATTATTGTGTATCATTTTTTAAATGTATAAAGGGACAATCTGGAATTGGTACATCCATTTTTTGACTTTTAAATGTACAGTATATGTGTGGTGGCCTGGGAAAACCCGTCGGATGTCGCTGGCGTTCGTTTGTGGCAAAGAGCAAAAATAGATGGAAATGTCCTATTTCGGCGATTTTGATATTATGTGGTATTCTAGTACTTTGAACTCCATACTACATTATGGTGAATAAACATTTTAAGAAAACAAAAGAGAAAGTACTTATTTTTTAGTTTTTGTGGTGGGTAGTTTGCTAGCGAAACAACGTCACGTTGAACGTGTCTCATTCTCAGTTAAGCAACGCACGCACACATGAGCGAAAGGAGAGACGATACTTCCACCTGTGTTATTGCCAGTTTACTGATGCTCACAATAAGCATAAAGTAATACAATCTTAACTAGAAGACACACAAATGGATCTGTCCCTCGCATACCGACGAGGCGAGCAGACTAACACCGCATCACAAGCAGACAAACGAGACCGGCCGATCTGCATAGGCTCCTCCCCCGACCCGGAGGAGAAAGGAGTCGGGGGCAGCATTTTTCACCTTTCACTTTTTTTGACATGATACATTAAAATGCTCATAACTTTTTAAAATAAAGGGCTATCTCAGTCATTCAACCAGTTATGAATAGCTGAGAACTTCTAATTTATGGAAATATTAAAAAATGAAAATGTCAAAATGCCACCATGTGAAGGGTTTTCCCAGGCCACCACACATATAGTAACAATGTACTACATAGTCATTGATTCTTGAAGAATATAATTTAGAAATGGCTCATGAGCTTCGTTCAGCTGTCTTACCCCAACAAAACTTAAAATATGAGATTGTTTTACTCCATTGTTTGTAAAAAATAAAAAAAGATTTGTACACAAACACTGCCTCTGTTAAAAAATCTAATTGAAACTGGTAACATTTCCACAGCCCCATTCCTCAGCTGTTTACCAAAATAGTGGCGGGGTTTTGTTGTTGTTGGGATTCCAGATTGCCCCTTTAACTGTGTGTATACATATATTGCTTTAATAAAAAAAATACTGAATAAAAAATGACTCTAGAACTTCACATTGTTTGTGAAATGTTTATATTTCATACTGGAAACCACACAAGACCCGCATGGAGAAGCTTAGGGAAGTCACCCAAATGCAAAAGTGATTACGCCTGTTTAAGATGATTTGATGATTTTGTACCGTCCCCTTTACTGTCAGTTCTATGTCAGGTCTTTAGTCCAAGATACTTTTGATCATGTGTAATGCTAACCCTTTTCAAACTTAAAGCCTCAGACATTTCAGACCTCCAACTCATCCACAAAGTCTGAAGCCAAGTGTGCTTCTAATATGGCATTAGGGTGGGCTTTTGTGGCTGGGAATGTGGACAAACATGATTTATGATGTATGTGTTTTCAGTTCTTTTACCAAGACAGGACGCTACTTGACTCTAAAGTCCAACCTATGGTGTATACAGTACAGAACATATCCACTTACTTTTTCTTAAAGAGAGACGGACAGTTCTCTGGATCAGTGTAATTGTAGGGTAGACTTCAACAAGGAGATTCACAGAAAGACCACACAGTAATACACACAGCTCTACAGCAGAACAGGGCTCAAAAACAGACTCAATTCTTCGTGGCGTCGATTCCACAAGATCTTGGAAACATTCCTCTTAGAGTCTGGCCCATGATGACATGATTGCATCACGCAATTCCGAATTACTGTCCTGTTATTACTACTCCCTTCTATGAGATCATATTTGGATCATGATGTTTTGCAACAGAATCAAAGAATGAGGCACATTGTACTGATGCACTTGAATGTAGGAAATATACTGATGGGTTTTATGTGGTTTCATTGTCACGACTCCGCCTCCATTACCACTACCTGCAGTGAGTGACACACCTGTCTGCAATCTGGCTATCAACTCACCACTACAAATACCCTGCACCTGCTGCTAGTTAACGCTGGATCATTGCCATTTTGTTTGTTCATTTGCCACACTTCAAGCGCTGTAACCTTGCGTGTCTGCTCGTCAACCCCTTGTTCTCCCTGTCCTCCAGAAGATACCCAACCTGCCTGTCTCATTTCCCGCCTGCCTGCTTGACCCCTGCCTGCCTGACTGCCAGCCTGTCTGACTGCCAGCCTGCCTGCCTGACCCCAGCCTGCCTGCCTGCTCAACCCTTTCCTGTCTGATCTGGGCATTGAGGCGATTGAGGTTTACATAAGATGGTCGATCTACTCTACTAACGAGGTTATGCTGGCAGATGTAAAAAAAAAAAACGGCCTTGTTGTCCAACATGAAAGCGCAGTCAGCATGCTCCAGGGTGGTGTGGGTGGTCAGGATAGAGTTGTAGGGCTAAACTACTGCCCTGGACATCTGAAGGGAGCTGGGTAAACTGAGAACTCCAGCTTGGACTTCTTCCCATACTCCACACAACAGCAGGGAAGTGAAGCCCAAGCACTGTCTTACCATCAAAGCTTTTTTTTTAAGTTATTTTTTCTGAGTGGGGCAGTCCCACTCATATTTTTCATTTTTTATTGACAGTTACAGTGACGATTTAGACAGGAAGGATGGGTGAGAGAGAGAGGAGGGATGACATGCAGGATATGTCCCCGGCCGGAATCGAACCTGGGACCCTGCGGTTACATGGTCAACGCTTAACCCGCTACGCCACCTAAGCGTCCCCAGCTTGGACTTCTTCCCATACTCCAGACAACAAGGAAGTGAAGCCTGAGCCTGTCCTACCACCAAAGATGAGGAACCCTTGGAGTCCGGTGCACCGTGGTTATATTGAGTATTACTTATCCCCTAGACTGATTGACTGATTATTGTCACCTGTGTGTGTTTGTATGTGTATTTAGGTGTGTCCCATTTCCCTGTTCCCTTGTCGGTAGTTCATACTTGTTTGCGTGGTGAGAAACCCTTGCTTAACCTGTGGAAATATCTTGTACTATATTGACTCCGTCCTACCGGTCCTGGAGGACTTTAATTGCCTTTCGCTCATTCCAGGTACATTGACTTTCTGTAGTGTTTTGTGTTTTGCGTTACTATTGCTGTTAGTTTATGGAGCCTTATTTGCTCTCCTTTTGTTTTCTCGAGTTGCAAGTTGTTTTGTATTTAAGTTATTATTTACTTGAGCCTTGTTTGCTCTCCTTTACTTTTGACCTGTACCATTGTCCTGTTGTGAATGACACTTGATATCTCAGTAAAGAGGACATTTATTTTATTCCTGTCTCGACCTCCGTTTATCTGAGCCGCACCGCACTTGGGTCCAACACCATCCTACACATTGAACTTTATAGCTAAACGTAACAGACCTAGAGGCAGTAGACCTAGAGGCAGTAGACCTAGAGGCAGTAGACTTAGAGGCAGCAGACCTAGAGGCAGTTCACCAGGCAGCAGACCTAGAGGCAGTTCACGAGACAGTAGACCTAGAGGCAGTTCACGAGACAGTAGACCTAGAGGCAGTTCACCAGGCAGTAGCCGCTCAGAGTTCCATCCTCGGCCCTCACGAAGACATACTATAGACACTCAACCATTGATTTTGAAAACATAAAGAGGAGATTAAGGCACAGCAATAACAATAACCAGCCGAGTGAGTTGCAGTCAACCTTTGCATGTAAAATAGCTGCTTTTGTATAACTTGTAATAAACAAAGTAGGCTGTGTATCTCGTTTGTCCAATGGAAAAAAATAGCTTGATACTGACTTGGCCCTCAACTTGGGCTAAACTTGTTGAGATGGGCTATGCCCAGTTTGTCTGCAAGTGGTTTTGCGTGTGTGTGTGTGTGTGTGTGTGTGTGTGTGTGTGTGTGTGTGTGTGTGTATTACCGGAGGTGATTGGTCATCTTAGTTTGAGGTCTGTAAGGAAATTGGAGAACAGATGGAATGCCATAGATATTTACTCTGAGGCTATAGGAATAAATCAACCAGACTGACAGTCAACTCTCTCTGTCGAGAAGTAACAGGAATCCTATAAACAAGGCCCATACCTTAGTGGAAAGTTACATTCATAAAGCCTTTACTCAATCCATTGGATTAAAGAGCAATGAACACAAATACGTTGTGAGGGGTATAATTGCCTTCACGCTGTAAACAACGGTATGTTTACCCTAAGATAACACCTAGGAACTGAGAAAGCTAAACACTTTTCCGGAGCTTTCATCTTTGAAGTGAACCAGCTACCCGGCTCATCTGTGATGCGCTGAACTCATCTTAATGAGAGGGATACGCTTCCCCACACGGCTTAGACACTAGACTTAACAAGGCTTTCATGTTGTCAGACAAAAAGGAGATATAACAGCCTGACTCACTTCTGCTTTGACTGCCTTGCCAGTCAAGTGTGATATGAAGATTGGTATGACAAGGCTGGTAGTGACAAACAGGATGAATAATATTCAGGATGCATTCGGGAGTGATGGTGAGAGGAACAACGTAAGATGAGTGGTACCAGAGTTGGTGTGAGTGTGGAGGAGTGGTGTTGCCTTGTGTTGTGACCCCAGTGTGTCAGATTCTGAGTAACATTAGTTGATATACTACTAAATAGTGTGTATGGAAGCAGAAGAGAAAGGCCTGATTTAAATGCAATTTTCATAAAGCTTAACACAGAAGGTAAGCTACAGCTTGTAACTTGATACACGAGTCATCAACATGGGATGTGTGTGTGTGTGTGTGTGCGTGTGTGTTTGTGTGCATGCGTGCGTGCGTGTCTTTCTCCCTCTGAAATGGAACAGTTTCATGTAATCTAAAACCACAGGAAATCACCTTATTGAAAAAAGACACTTTTGATATTGTTTTCACATTACAAAGAGGAAGTACAAACCACAACCTAGTCATAAAAATTGAACTCACTTCTCTGTTTGTGTCATCTGTTTCTTGATGCTCATCATGTGATATGTACAGTACTAATGGTCAGGGATTGATACAATTATGTCTCACTTGCATAGGTGCAATCAGTGTTAATAAAGCATTCGGACACTTTAATCGAAAAATACCTCTTTCAAAAATCCTGCATCTTCAAATGTCATGAAGGTTGTGAAGCATCAATGTTTGACTAACATGTTTATATCGATACACCGATAGCAGGGTTATCTGTCACAGATAAAGGCTCAGTGTACTAGTATGTTAGATTTGCAGGTGACAGCTTTGAGGTACATGCCTTCAGGCACATAATCAACATGCGATGCTAGGCTACTAGACATGTGGTTCAACGGCTGCCTTGTGATATTGAGAAACAATTGAGGCCTAACAATTTAACAAAAACATCTAGTTTTGCAGTGGTTGTAGAGTCAATGTTTACAACCCACACCTGTGCAACTAATGACTAGTCTGCACACTACTGTGCGTCTTATGACGCACACATACGTCTTTCTCAGAAAACCTGTTATAATTGAAAATGAGCGTGTGAGACTTGCGTCTGTGGGCTGTTACCACAGGTCTGTGACCATGGCAGCAGTCACAAGGACTGTGTTTCAAGTATTTCGCAAAAAGCAAAATGCACATGTAAATGCTACAAAATGAAGCATCAATGTAGGCATATCTGGTGAAAAAAGGCACTCTACAACGTTGACAATTTGGGTGACATTCACCTTCTGCACTAAATGAGTCAAGCAAGCCCTGCTTTTCTTTGCAAACCTGGAGACAACGCAACCAAACCATCATATTCTTTGACTGGATGAACAAATCAATGAAGTGATACAAAACATCAAGAGCTCAAATGCTTTCAGATTTATTAAAGGTTTACATAAAGGGGTTGCTGAGACAAAGTATAAACACTGACAATTAAGATGAATATTCATCCTCCTCATCTTCACAGCCATCAGCAGAGTCCTGCCCCACCTCCTCATCATCATCATCGTCCTTTTCCGGGGCCGCCATGTTCTCTCTGGCCTCAGAGAATTCCCTCCTCCGAGCCCTCACCCACATACCAGTGTATGAAGGCCCTCTTTGCATACATCAGGTCAAACTTGTGGTCATCGGGACAGCCTTGCCCAAGCCTCCGCTATGGAATTGTAGGGCTAAACCACTGCCGCAGACACCTGGGGGGAACTGGGTAAACTGAGAACTCCAGCTTGGACTTCTTCCCCATACTCCAGACAACAGCAGGGAAGTGAAGCCCGGCCGAGCCTGTCCTACCATCAAAGCTCCGGAAGATAAGGAACCAGCTACCAACTTGGAGTCCGGTGCACTGGTCAGCCTGGAAAACAACAACACAAGAGTCACACCCAACTCTGCAGGAATTGCGTGACACAATCATGTCAACTCATCATGGACGTGAATCTCAAAGGAACGTTTCCAACATCTTGTGGAATCAATGCCACAAAGAACCGAGGTCTGTTTTGAGAGCAACGTGTTCAGTGAGTGTATGCACGGCATCACGTATTCCGTCCGGCACAGACTCCACAATCTCCTTGCCGGTGGTGTAGCGGCCACAGGTGTAGTTGTTGGCAGCGGCATCCTTGCCACTGATTGGCCGTTCAGGGTGATGTAGCTGAGGGCAGGGTCCATTAGGGATCTCATCTAGACAAAGCCACATTGAATCAAGTTGAATCGCAGAAGATACATCAAGACAACTAGTCATTGGGGTACAACTGTATGACTTCACACACTGCCAACACATCTCACGAGGATTAAACTCAAAATGCCAGTGGTTTCATTTCATAGTACAGTGAACCATTCAGGGCAGCAGACCATCACCAGTGTAGACAGAGCAAGCTTGCACATGCTTACCAACAACTGTAGGCTCCAGATCAATGAAAGCAGGCCGGGGAACATTACTTCTCAGCCCCAGACTCATAAAAGAAGGTTCCAAATGATGAGTTAGCCAGGCAACAGCACGAGAATCCAACTGGACCATCCCATCTCGTTGGATCCATGCTCCAAGCAATAACTCCCAGCATTCATTGCCCATCTTGGACATCTACTTGGCCAAAGTGTACAGAGATGAACTCCCTCTGTTGAGAAAAACCCTTAAATCTTTGACAAACAAGTCATTGGGCTGGTTTCACAGACATGGCGTAAGATTGTGTAAATCACACTTTCAATGCAAAATCTCCATTGAAGATGCTCTTTAGTCTAGGTTTAGGCTTAAACATTGTCTGTGAAACCGGCCCATTATGGACAGTACCAGCTACCATTTATCCAAAGTGTGTACTAACACAGTTAAGTCAATGATGGCAAAGTTGAGTCTCACCATGCCAAATTGAATTAATTGAAGACCCAACTACTGTGTTAGTGTGTAAGCACTTCAGAAGTGCTAGAAATGCACTTAGGCCGACCTACATTTCAAACAAAGATATATCAGTTTGGTTCAAGGAGCTATGCTTACCATAGTTCAGCAGATAGGAATAGAGGTTATTATTTTAAATGAGTGCTTGAAAAACAAAACCCTGAAACAGATTCACAAATGTAAATCGCATGAGGTCAAAATGTTGTTATTTTAGAAAAAAATGATCGGCTGTCCCCTGCCCTCCCTGGATGACGTGGCACGCTCTCGGTGCCTCTCCAGAGCAGGAAGGATTCTTAAAGACCACCTCCACCCTGGTCACCACCTGTTCAGCCTGATGCGTTCTGGAGTGAGGTACAGGAGCATAAAGGCTGGAACAAACAGGCTGTCCAACAGTTTCTACCCATGGACCATCAGAACACTGAACAATAGACATAAGACATGTTCATAAATGTTTATCTTCAGGGGAAAAAGTGCAATAGAAATGTGCAATAACTCTATTCTAAGTGCCTATTTATACATTTATATATGTTTACAGTATTATTATAGTATTATAACGCCACTGACCTCGTCTTTTAGCTTGCTTTTATAGTTGTTTTTATTTTCTTAAGATTGTTGTCTTATTTGCACTTGACACCACGGACCTCATTGTCTCTTAGCTTGTTCTATAGCATTTTTTGTCTAGTGTGTAATATTTGTGATGTGTTATATGTGTATATGTTTGTGAATATGTTTTCTGTTTTTGCACCTTCAGAAGAACCACTACAATTTCATTGTATAGGCAACTGTACAAGGACAATAAAGTCTATTTTATTCTATTCTATTCTATTTACAATAATTCAATTACATCAATTGAGTCAGTGACAGCAGCCATCTTGCTTACTCACCTTGAACAGAAGGCCTTCTGGGTAAATGATGCTGATAGGGCCCTCAATTTTCTTCAATGCTGCAGTGGGTGTGGCATTCAATTGAACGTAATTTAAAAGGAATAATGCGTTTCGTGATGATTTCCTGGGTTCAAATGTTAAGTACACTCTATTGTAATGATAATGAATTACGAGAGCATTTAAATATGTAATAATTTACAGTAATACATTTATGTATTAGTATTACTATAGAAACAAAAGGTAAATAGAAGAAAGTATAGGGGCCAATGAAGGTAGTGCCGGGGACACATGGGAAGGGGAGGGGTAGCGGGTTAACTGGTGAAGGCAAGCTTGAAGAGGTGGGTTTTGAGGGCCTGTTTAAATGTTGGGATGTAATGCAAATTACTCTGATGACATACTACTACTAATAATAATAATAATAATACTTTTGACAGTTGTAGTTACAAATGTAGAACAAGCGGTCGTATATTTGAGGTTGTAATCGTTAATACGAACACATCGCAATGCTAGAATATGCGGGGAGTGAGAATTCGGCACAACACCGGCTTCCCATCCTTCTCTCTCAACTATCGTGCCTGAAACCACGGCCCACTACCACTCTTTCCAAACCACAGAACAGGGCCGGCCCGAAGACATAAGCAGCCTAAAGTGGTCGCTTAGGGCCACAACCACTAGAGGGGGCTACAATTTAGCCGTCGACTTCCCGCAGGCTACCAGAGTCTTGACTTGTGAAATGTATTGAAAGTGCGTCGAGGAGCGGTAATTGTGTAGGAGACAGTGATGAGGTCCCAGGTACTGGGCAGTGTGGAGCAACATCACCCTGCTTGTAAGACACACACACACACCCACACACACACACACACACACACACACACACACTCTCACACACACACACACACACACACACACACACACACACACACTCACACACAGGTCCAACTAAATGGGCGCTATCGGAGAAGTTCCTGTTGATCTAACTGGTGTGTGGGTGTTGTTCAGGGAGCTCCAGGAGTCGACCCAGAGACGACCCCTTCAGTCCACATCCACCTGCCTTCCTGTCTGAAACCTCTAGGCAAGAAGAAGGCCAAAGTCGTCTGCACATACTTCAAAAACAGCACCTTGTTCCAGGTAATATGTTGATCAAAGACTTCAACTGCACACGTTTCTTCTCTAAATTTCGAACAAAGATGGACATCTTGTGGTGAATCAAATGTTATGTTCCCTAGATGTTTTTTTCAGGCAAAGATAATGTGTTTCATGGGACACAAAGAAATATATATCATATTTTGTTTTTCTACACAGTTGCGCTTGTGGTCACCATTTCCCTGGTGACTCCTCGGTGCCTCCCTCTGGCGGCCTCTGGTGACCACAACCGCAACTGTGTCGAAAAACAAAATATGACAAATGGTGATATATATATGACATTTTCAAATTATATTGTGGCGTGTTTGTTATTGAAAATGTCTTTGAAACTGTGGTATGATTGTTGTTTCAGTGAGCTCTGCTATACCAAGCTAGCCCTACAAGAATTATGTTCCCACCTTTTCATATTTTCGATGCACCCCTTTCCCCTCAGCACCCCCTTCACCATGGCTGGGGATATGGGCAAACGTTATTTAATTTCTGTAGACATTCGGAATAATAACCAGATACCTGTATGACACCTACATGCATGAGCAAGTGTAGTGTGTTTTCTTTTTCTTTACCAAGAGAGGGTGCTACTTGACATTAAACACAGCCTAGAATGAGGATGGTTTGTCCTCATGTTACTTTACACCTAATATAATTCTCATCTTACACAATGCAGCAAAAATCTGTGCTTGTCAGTGAGGCTTAGTTATGTCTTGGCATTGACAGAATTAATAATAATAATAATAATACATTAGACTTGTATAGCGCTTTTCTAGACACTCAAAGACGCTTTACAAACTGAAAAGATCGAGTAGTAATGATAAAAAGAAAAAAAAGGTAAATAGAAGAAAGTATAGGGGCCAATTAAGGTAGTGCTGCGGACACATGGGAAGGGGAGGGGTAGAGGGTTAACTGGTGAAGGCAAGCTTGAAGAGGTGGGTTTTGAGGGCCTTAAATGTTGGGATGTAATGCAAATTACTCTGATGACATACTACTACTAATAATAATAATAATAACAACTTTAATTTATATAGCGCCTTTCAAAAAACCCAAGGATGCTTTACAATTCTAAGGGAATGATCAGACAGACAAAACATAAAACAAACAAAGCAAAACTGAAACATTAACTAGGGGCCAAAGGCCTTGGAGAACAGATGTGTTTTGAGGGCTAATTTGAAGGAGTCCAGGGTGGGGGCGTTGCGGATCACTATGGGGAGGGAGATCCAGAGAGTAGGTGCGGGCACGCTGAAGGCTCTGTCCCCAAAGGTCCGTAGGTTGGTGCGGGGGGTGGATAGCAGGCCCATGTCTGCGGAGCGCAGGTTCCGGGAAGGGGTATATGCTGGGGGAGGAGGTCAGTTAGGTACTGGGGGGCGCAGGCGTGGAGGGATTTGTAGGTGAGGAGGAGGATTTTGTATGTGATGCGGGACTTGACCGGGAGCCAGTGGAGGTGAATGAGGGTGGGGGTGATGTGCTGCCAGGGCTTGGTGTGGGTGAGGGCCCTGGCAGCTGAGTTCTGCACGTACTGGAGCCTGTCCAGGGCTTTGTTGGGAACCCCGAACAGGACTCCATTACAATAATCCAGACAGGAGGTGACGAAGGCGTGGATGAGGGTTTCGGCAACGGAGTCAGTGAGGGAAGGTCGTAATCTGGCGATGTTACTGTATTTCCAACTGTAGTACGTCAATACAGAAACAATTCAAGTACAGGGAACAAGACCAGTAAGCTACAGTACTAAGCCAGTGGTATAGGCTGTTGACGGTTCAGTGTAGACCAATGTCATAGACTTGTAGTCTTGGTGAGACACTCCCTAGCAGTCCCCCTTACAACCATATACTGGATACAAGGAGAACACCCTAGAGAAGGAGATGTACAGTTGTTTTAAAGTGTACTCACCCGCCCCCCCCACCTCTTCCAGACCCCCTACGACCCACAGACCTGTCATGCCCCCCGTCCTAACCCTCTGACCCAGCCCACTGTCAGCTACCATGTTAGGGCCCGTGTCTTAGCTTAGACCACCCACCCATTACATGTACTGTATTTCCCATACAGGCTGGTATGGACTCATAAGAAAGAAAATCAAAAATCATCTAGAATTGACTTGCATGTTTTCTGAATGTCAAAGTAAAGTGAAGCATTATGACAATGAGTACGGGTTACGAACTGTGTGTGTGTGTGTGTGTGTGTGTGTGTGTGTGTGTGTGTGTGTGTGTGTGTGTGTGTGTGTGTGTGTGTATGCCGAGTAAGCAGTTTCAGAGCTTGCTAGTTTCCTGCATGGCCATCCTTTCCTCAGTCTTATCTCTATCCAATGTGTTTCCTCCCTTGAGGTTCTTTGTTTCTCTCCATAAGTTGTTGTTCATCTAAATGTCTCTGTTTCAGGTCTTCTCTGCCACAACCAACACTGACAGTCTGTGCACTCTACTTAGGTAGAATAGAATGCACTAACCTCAGCTTCAATAAGCTGTCCACCACTCACAGAGATGAACATGTTGTGCGTCGGTGCATGCGTGTGTGGTGGATAATAATGGAGAGAACCAGGAATTCTTAATCATCACTTCATCAGAACAGATTTCTCAAGAGAGCTAGACGGTCCTGTTACTATCCACAGTTCTGCTCAATGGAGGAACACTCCTTCTAGCCTATGACAGAGTATACTGCTCACGTCGATTCTGAAACCAATAATATCCAGTTGACAAGTGAAGTGATGCATACGAAACAATGCTGTTTGAAAGAAACCAAAGGAATGGAATAGCTCCTTCAACAATAAGGAAGTGCTACAAAGTTCCTGAGCTATCCCCCTGTAACAGCAAATGTGTATGTGTAATACTAACTGTTAATTACTGTGTAAAGCTCTCATTAGAATGAGCCATTTGAATGAGGTAATGTCACTAATCATTAAGCTGTATGTGTAGATTCATAGACCCTTCACTTAGAATTAGAGGCTATCGCATTGCACGCCAGCAGGCTCACCCTTCTGTTTGTAACACTTCCCTCTGGCAGGAGGCTGCGGTCCATCAGGACCAAAACCTCGCGCCACAAAAACAGTTTCTTTCCATCTGCAGTCAGCCTCATCAACAAGGCCCGGGACCCCCACTGACACAGACTCTTACCCCGCCCCCATAGACACTATATATTGTAAATATTGATTCATATTTATATCTTACCTTATTTTATATCTATGCTTCTTGACGTTTTTTGCACTACTTGCTTTTTAATTCTTCTTATTCTTATTCTTATGTTGCCTGTTTGCACCAACAACCACAGCAAATTCCTTTGTATGTGAAAACCTACTTGGCGAATAAAGTCATTCTGATTCTGATTCTGATTCTCCCTGGACAGGGAGAGGTTCTCTTGCAGGTCTTCAGTAGAACTCACAGGCTGGCTGTCTTAAAACCCAGATAAGTTGACCACCTGAGGGACGCTTTGCAACTGAGGCCTCTCGGACATGTGAGGAACTAATTAAGTAGCAATCAATTATGTCTCCCTTGATAGGATTGGAAAGTGGTCTGACTATAGGGAGAGAGCAGAGCGCCATCGATCTGTTCCTCAAATGAGATAGCAACACAACTGGCCTTTGTTTTTTTAATAACGTCAAATACCTAGTCAAGGCTAGTGATAGAACACTGTGTTCCTCACCCCACCCTGGGCCTCTCTCTCTCTCTCTCTCTCTCTCTCTCTCTCTCTCTCATGTATAAATTGTCTGTCAGAATCAGAATCAGAATAGCTTTTTACATCGATGTACGGATACAAGGAGTCAAATTCTCAGGTACAGGTTCAATTAGACATTGGCATTGCAGTAGAAACACAAAATCAATAATAGAATAAGCAGGATATAAACAACACTCAATATGAATAAGCAGGATATAGACAACAATAAACAATACCTGTATGTACAATAGCGTCAGAGCGTCAATAACAGAATAGGTGGTAGCAGAAGAATGCGAGTCAGCATATCAACATTCTTAATGTAAACAACATTACGGAAAGATCACATTCAAGTATCAGGTTGTGCAAAAATGCTGTGTAGGTTGCAGTGCAATGTGACACACTGTCATACAGTTGTTCAACACGTGTTGTACAACACTTGTTGAATCATCCTGACCCTATGTTTGTGTTGATTGTAGAAGCCGTACTTTGCAAACTACTTTATTAAAACCTACTAAGGAACAAGTACGAACAAGTTCGTGCTTTTTGGGTTAAGTCTCACCAGGGACCAGAAAGAGAAATATTTTATATATAGAGTCTAGACATATATTTCCATTATAGCCTACCCACACTGATATCTGATCATGAATGTCCCATGAAAACACTAATAGCCTTCTCTCTCCTTTCTGTGGTTTTCATGTGTGTGTGTGCATCTTTGACATCTTTGACACTTGAACCTATAGGTCAATCTCACATTCCTTTTCAGGGTGCCTTATGATTTCATGGCCCACCTTGTGCAACACGCCTTCTAACAGGACATGTCTAATTGCATGCCTGGTGTTCACACAGTAGGCTACTACTGGTTAGGGCGATGCTGAAGTCCAGCTCAGCTCTTTTTGACTGTACTTGTTAAATGATCACTCACAATGCAAGTAGGCCTACCGTCTAAAGCAGCTTTGCTTCTAATTTAATGGATGAGGGATTTCGGCAAGTGAGAGGCCCAGAGCAGTTATCGGCTGCATTTTTTGGGGGTTTGTTTCGGTTGTTTAACATCAGCTAAATAATGGCTTTTCTCTGAGGACTGTGTGGATGATGGTATATGAACTGAGAAGAGGGTTATAGGCCTATGTGTTAGATTGTATGAAGCAGAGAAGTTACAGCGCCAGCGGATAGATCTCATACATTGTGTTGAACGTTTTATGAACATGAATGTCCCAGGACTAATCTGTAGCTAACACTTCACGAGCAGATGATTTGATTTGGGGTTGCTTCATGAACTTGCGTTTAATGGTCAAATATAATAGTCTACATGAGATGCATGTGTTCTGGATATGCCAGCCTATTAGGGCATGTGTAACCCGTGTGTGTTACGCCTAGGGCTGGGTTCAAAAAATCGATTTCCCGATTCTGAATCGATCTTCATTAAATAGGCAATTTATCGATTCATAAATCCCGAGATCGATTTATTTATTTTATTTTTTTGCTTGCAGCTTCAACCCGCAACGAGATCTCGTGGCCAGATCTCGCGCTACAAGAATTTATCATATCTCACGCAACGTGAGGTCTCAACACTAAAATCTAAAAACATGGCGATGGCAGGGACACTCAAGTCACCACCAGGCTTAAAGTCAGATGTCTGGGTGCATTTTGGATTTTAAAAATGTGACGATAGAGATGAGCTGGACAAAAGCAAAGTCATATGTAAATAAAAAGTACATTCATGTAACTGCTTTGGAGTCAATTCATTGATATGTTTAACTATGCTACATGTTATAGGGTTCCTTGAACCATTTATAGCATTAGTTCGGAGAATCTCTTTCATATTCAAGCAAAAAAATTATATTGTAACTAGATCGAATCGGAATCGAATCGAATCGAATCGAATCGTGAATCGAATCGAATGGGGAGCTGTGAATCGGAATCGAATCGTTTTGGGAAATCAGTGGCGATACCCAGCCCTAGTTACGCCTGCGTTGTGTTCTGGTGGTGTGTGGGGCAATAACGAGGCCGGAGGCAGAACTGGGTCTCTGGTTCACTTTAGTGGAGCTGTGTGACATACAGAACATACACACAATGTATCAGGTAGGCTAACATCAGTCTGGTTAGTTGTCTCGCTCCCCTCTTAAAAGACGATCTAGAGATCTGTCACTATATATATATGAATATGTATTCATATATATATACACAATAGACATCAGCATCATCAGCTCATAGATGCATAGATAATAAAAATAAACAATTTGGCAATATTCTATCATACATCAGAAAACCCATATTTCGTTTCCTAAACAAATATAAAAATAACAGCATCAATATTATTAATCAGTATTGACATACAATATGTTGCAATAACAGCCACACCAGCTGTATATAGCTACTGGTGTGGACTAAATCATGAGGCTATCAAGCTTACCTCCCATTACACAGTAAATAAATACACAGTAAATAATAAAAAACGTTTTCAAATGAAACAGACAAAACATCTCCATACCTGTGTGACATACAGAACATACACACAATGTATCAGGTAGGCTAACATCAGTCTGGTTAGTTGTCTCGCTCCCCTGATAGAAGAAACAAAAGCGGACGATTAACAAATCATGCTAGCAACCGTTAAATGTTCAGTTTTCTAATTAGCCCACTTTCTTCAACTGATACAAAACCGTGGGTTAGCGATTTCAAATCCAAACAGAATTTACACAAGACGAGTGGGGTACGTTAAACAACGACTAGCAACAACTGGATTACGTTCAAGACATGAAATACAACTTTTATATACATTTATCAGGCGGAGATTTATCACGACGCAGCTCACCTCTTAAAAGACGATCTAGAGATCTGTGACGCGCATGCGCACCTAACGACGTGACGTAGCCAAAGTAGGCGCGTTCAACACACACCAAACTACAGAGCACACAGGTAGGAGATTCAAACAAAACAAAGAAACAAGGGGCGTTTTAGTGAGATTCATATGCAGACCGTATTAACCTGTTACATTCACCCCCCCTGAATTTCACCAAAATCATCCGTTACTAAAGCTCCACTTCAATATTGAGGACGTGTGGAAGGCACTACTCCTTCTTGCCCCTCTAGACCAGGTTAACAAAGATCTAATCCTTGGGTTCAGTTGAAAAAAAACTATCTGTAAAAACAGATTAAAAGGCGTTACAGGTTGATTAGGCCTCCAACCCTTCAAGAACTTAGAGGTGCAGCCTACACCCCATTACTCCTGGCCCACCAGCACCCATATGCGATAGTGCCTTTTCCCAACACACGCCTAGAATACGAAGTGACTCAATACTTTATACACGCCACGCCTTGCGTAGAGGCAGCAGACCCCATGTAACGGGCCTCTGTACCATAGTTTCTATGAGCCGTCTGGCTGGCCTGATTACCCTCCCCGCCCTTGTGACCATCCCATTTGGAACTGGAACTTGTACTGAGTCAAGTCTGGGCAAGTCTGGTTGTGGGCTGTCATGTCTGTGGCCAAAGGACTGAGGTAGGTCTGTCTGTGGGCTGTCATGTTGGCGGTCAGAGGCTTGTGTTATGTCTGAGTCGATGACAGGAACAGTCTGTGTCTCTTCAGAGTCGACGGCACAACCGGCTGGAGTGGAATCAGTGTCAGTCCGTGAGTCGTGACACTGTGTTAACTGAGGTAGCTCATTCATGTCTCTTCTTCTGATAGAAAGCAGACCCACCCCAGATGCATTTATGATTTGACGATGGTCATCTACGGGGTGAGATGCATTGTCCCTGTTCTAGTGGTACCAGGTCAGCGCGATGAGCTCATCATCGGCTCGAACGTTCTCAAGCACGTGATGCGTGTCATGAAAGGCAGTGACACCTACTGGAAACTCATATCTGCGGCGGGCAGGCACTCGCCTCCTGGTTATGAGCAGTTCTTGGATATGATGTCATGCACTGCCAGATGGAGGGGAGACGAGGTTCCCGACAAGATCGGCACAGTGAAGTTGCCCCATGCTGTTACACTGCTCCCTCAACGTGAATACTTGGTGTGGGGCCGGCTACCCAGCACTGTGCCAGTGTCTCCAGGCAGTACAGTCATCATAGAGCCTTGCACCTCTAAGGCCAGACCGAGAGACATACTCGTTGGACGGGTCATCACGCCAATGTGGGGGGATCGGTGGGTGCCTGTGAAGATAACTAACCTCTCACCCAAGCCAGTCACCCTGAAGCGCAATTCTAGAGTCGCTGATGTCTCGCCCTGCCTTGCGGTGGAAGACCTAGACATCCAGCAGGGCTCCTGTGCGAGAGAGCCTAGGAAACCGGATCAGGATATCAGGCCAGCTGCCACAGATGCTGACCTCAGGGACAAGCTCTCCGCACTGGGTTTGAGTACCCTCGACATTGACTCATGTCATGCCAGCTTCTGTTCTAAGAAGGAGCTTGTTGAGCTTGTTGAAGAGTACCAAGACATTTTCTCCAGGCACCTTTCCCAGAGTCCGGCAGCAACGACACACTGTATGTGAAGATGGCCTGGGACACCAAGACCTTCAAGGTTTTAGACCTGGCGCTGATGCTGGACACCCCGGCCTCACCCCCTCCCAAACCTTCCCTCCCTCCGTTGTCTCCGCCAACCTTGGCCCCCGCTGCCACCCCAGTGTAACGCGGCCCTGTGCGCCGTGCCCTGCCTACCCCGGACCTCACTGTGATGAGGAGGGCAGGGGCAGGGGCCACCACCTACAGCCGGGGCACCATGAGCGCAGGCAAGATGGGCACTGCCAGCGAGGCGGAGTCGATGCATTCAGTCTCCAAGCTCTTTGCCTCAAAATGCCTGAGTGCCAAGAGGAGGAGCAGGGTGGCAGAAACCCAGGGCGTACGCAAGAAACTGCAGCTCAGCATCGGCAGTCCAGAGAAGAGGCTCTGAAGCGCAATTCTAGAGTCGCTGATGTCTCGCCCTGCCTTGCGGTGGAAGACCTAGACATCCAGCAGGGCTCCTGTGCGAGAGAGCCTAGGAAACCGGATCAGGATATCAGGCCAGCTGCCACAGATGCTGACCTCAGGGACAGGCTCTCCGCACTGGGTTTGAGTACCCTCGACATTGACTCATGTCATGCCAGCTTCTGTTCTAAGAAGGAGCTTGTTGAGCTTGTTGAAGAGTACCAAGACATTTTCTCCAGGCACTCACTTGACTGCGGCAAAGCAGAGGCGTTTGTCCACCGCATCCGCCTGACAGATGACCGCCCATTCCGCATGCCGTACAGGAGAGTGCCCCCTGCCCACTACGAACGTCTCCGGCAAGTACTCACAGAGATGGAGGAGGTGGGGATCATTCGCAAATCCATCAGCGAGTATGCATCTCCCCTCGTCATGGTCTGGAAAAAGGATGGCGGGCTGAGGATTTGTACAGATTTCAGATGGCTGAATGCCCGGACTCTGAAGGATGCCCATCCGCTCCCTCACCAAGCGGACTGCCTTGCTGCTCTCGGAGGCAATGCCCTTTTCAGCACGATGGACCTAACCTCTGGGTTTTACGGCAGCAACGACACACTGTATGTGAAGATGGCCTGGGACACCAAGACCTTCAAGGTTTTAGACCTGGCGCTGATGCTGGACACCCCGGCCTCACCCCCTCCCAAACCTTCCCTCCCTCCGTCGTCTCCGCCAACCTTGGCCCCCGCTGCCACCCCAGTGTCACGCGGCCCTGTGCGCCGTGCCCTGCCTACCCCGGACCTCACTGTGATGAGGAGGGCAGGGGCAGGGGCCACCACCTACAGCCGGGGCACCATGAGCGCAGGCAAGATGGGCACTGCCAGCGAGGCGGAGTCGATGCATTCAGTCTCCAAGCTCTTTGCCTCAAAATGCCTGAGTGCCAAGAGGAGGAGCAGGGTGGCAGAAACCCAGGGCGTACGCAAGAAACTGCAGCTCAGCATCGGCAGTCCAGAGAAGAGGCTCCCACTGCAACCTGAGAGTAGAACAATTCGCTGAAAGCTGGCACCTCTGCTGATCCTTGGACCACGACATGAATGAGCTACCTCAGTTAAACTGACCGTCACACAGAGAAGACATGTTGATGCTCCATCACCTGCTTTATGTAGATATATATGAATACTTTCTGCTGTTTGGGTCTCTCTGCAATGCCCAAGAGGCTCACAAGCAGAAGAAGGCCCAGGTGCAGTAGTTTGTGCGTGTGTGCGAGGTTCCCTATAACAAGAGGAAGCTCCTAGGCAGGGAGCCCCACCCTCAGGAGATCTTCTTCTACCAGGGAAGCTCCTGTGACGCAGAGATCAACGCAGTGCATCATCAACACTGTGCAGGTCAAGCACCTCTCTGGGGAGGCTCCTTTCCCAGAGTCCGGCAGCAACGACACACTGTATGTGAAGATGGCCTGGGACACCAAGACCTTCAAGGTTTTAGACCTGGCGCTGATGCTGGACACCCCGGCCTCACCCCCTCCCAAACCTTCCCTCCCTCCGTCGTCTCCGCCAACCTTGGCCCCCGCTGCCACCCCAGTGTCACGCGGCCCTGTGCGCCGTGCCCTGCCTACCCCGGACCTCATGAGCGCAGGCAAGATCGCAGAAGGATCGCAGTGAAACGTGTGACCTGCATGAGAGGATTGCGTCGCAGTTGGAGTATTACCTGTCTGATGAACACCTGTGCGAGGATGCGTTTCTCCTCAAACATGTGCAGAAAAAAAGGCTGGGCTACGTCAGCCTCAAGCTACTGACATCCTTCAAATGACATCCCCTCTGCTATGACAGAGATGAGATGAACAGAGCTCTGAAGGCCCACTCGCCCTCACACTCTGGTGTGGCATTTTAAGTGGAGAGCTATGTCATTAATAATGCCTAAACTATCAGAGAGCCCAGTGGAGTGCGTGTTGGGGAAGGACGTCAACATGTTTAGTGGTGAAAAGACCACTTTAGGTGGGAATATTCGGAATATAAATGTAGAGGCCTCGTGTGCATGCTAAGCACGTGGCTAGCTACATGAGGGATGTACTGCATGCATGAGTGTGTCTCCCCTGGATGATGATGTATTTGATGTAGAGTTGGCGGGGGGCTCAGCTAAGACCCCCAGGAAGAGACGGTGGTGAGGAAGAGCAAGCGAGTCTCTGGGTCCCGTACCCCGCGCTCCATGCAGAAGACCTGCGGCCCTGCCAGGACCCCACGCAAGACACCGAGCAAAAAGGCGGCCCCAAGCACTCCCAAGACACCACGCCACGCCACGCCCAGCATTCCCAGTAGAACACTTCCAGCCAGGCAGCCAGGGAACGTTCTAGAGGAAGCCAGGGCAAGGCTGCACGTGTCCTCAGTGCCAGAGTCTCTGCCCTGCCGTGAGCAGGAGTTCCAGGACATTTACAACTTTGTGGAGAGCAAGGTCATCGACGGCACCGGAGGGTCCAAATGAAGTGATGGCCCCGGGTGGTCAGTCTGGAGGTGGCGAACAGGATCCTCATCGGGGAGGACCAGGTGGCCGACCAGGACAAGAGCAAGTTCAAGACTAAGGTGCACAGCAGGCTGTATGACATAGCCAACGTGCTGCGCAGCCTGAAGCTGATAGAGAAGGTCCACGTGACGGAGGAGAGGGGCAGGAAGCCCGCCTTCGAGTGGACCGGCCCGGAGGACTTCACCATGGTTACGGAATTGGTCGCGGTGGGTGTTTCGGTAGAAAAGGAGTCGCTATAAACTTCGTCACTGAAGAGGACAAGCGGATCCTTAGACATCGAGACGTTTTACAACACGACTGTTGACGAGATGCCTATGAATGATGCAGTTTAGCTAGTGGAGGAACACTTGCATTGTGCTTATTTTATTCAAGGAAAAAACCTCTTACATTCTAAATCTCACCTCAGAATTCTGATATGTTCCGAATTCTATATACGAACATACCTAGAGAAGGTCCTGGAGAGAAGAGAAAGGTCCACTCTAAGTCCAAGACAGAGTGAAGCACATATGGAAGCAAGTGACAATCATGCAGATTCAGCAAGCAACAGTCAGTCAGAGTCAGAAAGTGACAGTCGTTCAGAGCCAGATCACTGGATGAGAGAGAAGAGACAACCACAGAGATAAATAAACCCTATGACACAGCACATGGGTGTATTACTGTAAAGCGCAATGCAGCATTGTATTTTTCTTTCCTCTTTTATTTTTTTTATAAAGAAATATTTTTCTATATATTTTGTCCTCAAAGTTTTCTTTTCTATTTACTGTATTTGATAGAGATCATATTTTTGTTCATACAACTGTAATGTATGTGATGCGCACCTAACGACGTGACGTAGACAAAGTAGGCGCGTTCAACACACACCAAACTACAGAGCACACAGGTAGGAGATTCAAACAAAACAAAGAAACAAGGGGTGTTTTGGTGAGATTCATATGCAAGAACTGCTCATAACCAGGAGGCGAGTGCCTGCCCGCCGCCGATATGAGTTTCCAGTAGGTGTCACTGCCTTTCATGACACGCATCACGTGCTTGAGAACGTTCGAGCCGATGATGAGCTCATCGCGCTGACCTGGTACCACTAGAACAGGGACAATGCATCTCACCCCGTAGATGACCATCGTCAAATCATAAATGCATCTGGGGTGGGTCTGCTTTCCTCCACAGCCAACCAGCGCAATCCTTTCTGCTGACTTGTGTCCTCCTGCTAGAACTCCAGCTTCCCTAAGCTTACACTCTGCCTCTTCATTCAGGGTGCAAGCCATGGACCCTGAATCAATCATGCCCCTCAGCTCCACTGTCTCCCACTGCAACCTGAGAGTAGAACAATTCGCTGAAAGCCGGCACCTCTGCTGATCCTCGGACCACGACTTGGCACTCTGGCATGGCTGAACAGGTGTTAACATAGAGAAGCTCAAGACTTGACTCATCTTCGCTGAGGGTTTTTCGTCCACCTCCCACACTGCCCCTCTCCGAGTGCGAGTGTTCCAGTTTCCCGCAAGCTGATCCCGACCGGCGTCAGTCTGACCCGTCTGCCTCTGCCCACGCCTGTTGCAGTCTCTTTTCCAATGGCCAGGAGCAAAGCATGAGAGACACAGATTCTCTCTCCGACAGTGCATGAGTGTGGAATGGCCGGCATCACCGCAGACCCGACAGCTCCTCGGTTGAAAAGGCCCTGGTGCGAACTGTCTCGGTGGGGCTGGTGCATGGGCCCCCACCTGCACATTCTGCTGTGCCATCATGTGATCCAAGAGACTAAGTAGAGTACGCATTCCATCCACATCAGTAGCTGGAGTGAGGGCCGGAACCGTCTGGCAATGAACTGGCCCAGGGACGTTTTGTAGGTTTTGTATTTTAACTGTTTGCTGTAGCTTTGATACACTGCACCTATGACTTCTTAACTGGAATATATCTTAACATGTGTGCATGTGTGTGATTCTCTCTGGTCGAGCTTTACCAATAAGATATTAAAAGGTCTTATGATATAAAGAGATCATTTATTTTGAAAATCCAAAAACTGTTTGTAATCTCAAACAACAGTACAACAAAGTCAACATGCGCACTACTATATTAAGGTCTGTAATCGTTTTCACAACAGCTTTCTGTGAATGCTTATTTTTCGAATGTACCAGTTTATTTTGGACAGGGCCAGGCCAAGCCGTCGAAGGGAGCACTGACGACTGTGTGAGCTGAGCAACGACACACTGTATGTGAAGATGGCCTGGGACACCAAGACCTTCAAGGTTTTAGACCTGGCGCTGATGCTGGACACCCCGGCCTCACCCCCTCCCAAACCTTCCCTCCCTCCGTTGTCTCCGCCAACCTTGGCCCCCGCTGCCACCCCAGTGTAACGCGGCCCTGTGCGCCGTGCCCTGCCTACCCCGGACCTCACTGTGATGAGGAGGGCAGGGGCAGGGGCCACCACCTACAGCCGGGGCACCATGAGCGCAGGCAAGATGGGCACTGCCAGCGAGGCGGAGTCGATGCATTCAGTCTCCAAGCTCTTTGCCTCAAAATGCCTGAGTGCCAAGAGGAGGAGCAGGGTGGCAGAAACCCAGGGCGTACGCAAGAAACTGCAGCTCAGCATCGGCAGTCCAGAGAAGAGGCTCTGAAGCGCAATTCTAGAGTCGCTGATGTCTCGCCCTGCCTTGCGGTGGAAGACCTAGACATCCAGCAGGGCTCCTGTGCGAGAGAGCCTAGGAAACCGGATCAGGATATCAGGCCAGCTGCCACAGATGCTGACCTCAGGGACAGGCTCTCCGCACTGGGTTTGAGTACCCTCGACATTGACTCATGTCATGCCAGCTTCTGTTCTAAGAAGGAGCTTGTTGAGCTTGTTGAAGAGTACCAAGACATTTTCTCCAGGCACTCACTTGACTGCGGCAAAGCAGAGGCGTTTGTCCACCGCATCCGCCTGACAGATGACCGCCCATTCCGCATGCCGTACAGGAGAGTGCCCCCTGCCCACTACGAACGTCTCCGGCAAGTACTCACAGAGATGGAGGAGGTGGGGATCATTCGCAAATCCATCAGCGAGTATGCATCTCCCCTCGTCATGGTCTGGAAAAAGGATGGCGGGCTGAGGATTTGTACAGATTTCAGATGGCTGAATGCCCGGACTCTGAAGGATGCCCATCCGCTCCCTCACCAAGCGGACTGCCTTGCTGCTCTCGGAGGCAATGCCCTTTTCAGCACGATGGACCTAACCTCTGGGTTTTACGGCAGCAACGACACACTGTATGTGAAGATGGCCTGGGACACCAAGACCTTCAAGGTTTTAGACCTGGCGCTGATGCTGGACACCCCGGCCTCACCCCCTCCCAAACCTTCCCTCCCTCCGTCGTCTCCGCCAACCTTGGCCCCCGCTGCCACCCCAGTGTCACGCGGCCCTGTGCGCCGTGCCCTGCCTACCCCGGACCTCACTGTGATGAGGAGGGCAGGGGCAGGGGCCACCACCTACAGCCGGGGCACCATGAGCGCAGGCAAGATGGGCACTGCCAGCGAGGCGGAGTCGATGCATTCAGTCTCCAAGCTCTTTGCCTCAAAATGCCTGAGTGCCAAGAGGAGGAGCAGGGTGGCAGAAACCCAGGGCGTACGCAAGAAACTGCAGCTCAGCATCGGCAGTCCAGAGAAGAGGCTCCCACTGCAACCTGAGAGTAGAACAATTCGCTGAAAGCTGGCACCTCTGCTGATCCTTGGACCACGACATGAATGAGCTACCTCAGTTAAACTGACCGTCACACAGAGAAGACATGTTGATGCTCCATCACCTGCTTTATGTAGATATATATGAATACTTTCTGCTGTTTGGGTCTCTCTGCAATGCCCAAGAGGCTCACAAGCAGAAGAAGGCCCAGGTGCAGTAGTTTGTGCGTGTGTGCGAGGTTCCCTATAACAAGAGGAAGCTCCTAGGCAGGGAGCCCCACCCTCAGGAGATCTTCTTCTACCAGGGAAGCTCCTGTGACGCAGAGATCAACGCAGTGCATCATCAACACTGTGCAGGTCAAGCACCTCTCTGGGGAGGCTCCTTTCCCAGAGTCCGGCAGCAACGACACACTGTATGTGAAGATGGCCTGGGACACCAAGACCTTCAAGGTTTTAGACCTGGCGCTGATGCTGGACACCCCGGCCTCACCCCCTCCCAAACCTTCCCTCCCTCCGTCGTCTCCGCCAACCTTGGCCCCCGCTGCCACCCCAGTGTCACGCGGCCCTGTGCGCCGTGCCCTGCCTACCCCGGACCTCATGAGCGCAGGCAAGATCGCAGAAGGATCGCAGTGAAACGTGTGACCTGCATGAGAGGATTGCGTCGCAGTTGGAGTATTACCTGTCTGATGAACACCTGTGCGAGGATGCGTTTCTCCTCAAACATGTGCAGAAAAAAAGGCTGGGCTACGTCAGCCTCAAGCTACTGACATCCTTCAAATGACATCCCCTCTGCTATGACAGAGATGAGATGAACAGAGCTCTGAAGGCCCACTCGCCCTCACACTCTGGTGTGGCATTTTAAGTGGAGAGCTATGTCATTAATAATGCCTAAACTATCAGAGAGCCCAGTGGAGTGCGTGTTGGGGAAGGACGTCAACATGTTTAGTGGTGAAAAGACCACTTTAGGTGGGAATATTCGGAATATAAATGTAGAGGCCTCGTGTGCATGCTAAGCACGTGGCTAGCTACATGAGGGATGTACTGCATGCATGAGTGTGTCTCCCCTGGATGATGATGTATTTGATGTAGAGTTGGCGGGGGGCTCAGCTAAGACCCCCAGGAAGAGACGGTGGTGAGGAAGAGCAAGCGAGTCTCTGGGTCCCGTACCCCGCGCTCCATGCAGAAGACCTGCGGCCCTGCCAGGACCCCACGCAAGACACCGAGCAAAAAGGCGGCCCCAAGCACTCCCAAGACACCACGCCACGCCACGCCCAGCATTCCCAGTAGAACACTTCCAGCCAGGCAGCCAGGGAACGTTCTAGAGGAAGCCAGGGCAAGGCTGCACGTGTCCTCAGTGCCAGAGTCTCTGCCCTGCCGTGAGCAGGAGTTCCAGGACATTTACAACTTTGTGGAGAGCAAGGTCATCGACGGCACCGGAGGGTCCAAATGAAGTGATGGCCCCGGGTGGTCAGTCTGGAGGTGGCGAACAGGATCCTCATCGGGGAGGACCAGGTGGCCGACCAGGACAAGAGCAAGTTCAAGACTAAGGTGCACAGCAGGCTGTATGACATAGCCAACGTGCTGCGCAGCCTGAAGCTGATAGAGAAGGTCCACGTGACGGAGGAGAGGGGCAGGAAGCCCGCCTTCGAGTGGACCGGCCCGGAGGACTTCACCATGGTTACGGAATTGGTCGCGGTGGGTGTTTCGGTAGAAAAGGAGTCGCTATAAACTTCGTCACTGAAGAGGACAAGCGGATCCTTAGACATCGAGACGTTTTACAACACGACTGTTGACGAGATGCCTATGAATGATGCAGTTTAGCTAGTGGAGGAACACTTGCATTGTGCTTATTTTATTCAAGGAAAAAACCTCTTAGATTCTAAATCTCACCTCAGAATTCTGATATGTTCCGAATTCTATATACGAACATACCTAGAGAAGGTCCTGGAGAGAAGAGAAAGGTCCACTCTAAGTCCAAGACAGAGTGAAGCACATATGGAAGCAAGTGACAATCATGCAGATTCAGCAAGCAACAGTCAGTCAGAGTCAGAAAGTGACAGTCGTTCAGAGCCAGATCACTGGATGAGAGAGAAGAGACAACCACAGAGATAAATAAACCCTATGACACAGCACATGGGTGTATTACTGTAAAGCGCAATGCAGCATTGTATTTTTCTTTCCTCTTTTATTTTTTTTATAAAGAAATATTTTTCTATATATTTTGTCCTCAAAGTAATCTTTTCTATTTACTGTATTTGATAGAGATCATATTTTTGTTCATACAACTGTAATGTATGCGATGCGCACCTAACGACGTGACGTAGACAAAGTAGGCGCGTTCAACACACACCAAACTACAGAGCACACAGGTAGGAGATTCAAACAAAACAAAGAAACAAGGGGTGTTTTGGTGAGATTCATATGCAAGAACTGCTCATAACCAGGAGGCGAGTGCCTGCCCGCCGCCGATATGAGTTTCCAGTAGGTGTCACTGCCTTTCATGACACGCATCACGTGCTTGAGAACGTTCGAGCCGATGATGAGCTCATCGCGCTGACCTGGTACCACTAGAACAGGGACAATGCATCTCACCCCGTAGATGACCATCGTCAAATCATAAATGCATCTGGGGTGGGTCTGCTTTCCTCCACAGCCAACCAGCGCAATCCTTTCTGCTGACTTGTGTCCTCCTGCTAGAACTCCAGCTTCCCTAAGCTTACACTCTGCCTCTTCATTCAGGGTGCAAGCCATGGACCCTGAATCAATCATGCCCCTCAGCTCCACTGTCTCCCACTGCAACCTGAGTAGAACAATTCGCTGAAAGCCGGCACCTCTGCTGATCCTCGGACCACGACTTGGCACTCTGGCATGGCTGAACAGGTGTTAACATAGAGAAGCTCAAGACTTGACTCATCTTCGCTGAGGGTTTTTCGTCCACCTCCCACACTGCCCCTCTCCGAGTGCGAGTGTTCCAGTTTCCCGCAAGCTGATCCCGACCGGCGTCAGTCTGACCCGTCTGCCTCTGCCCACGCCTGTTGCAGTCTCTTTTCCAATGGCCAGGAGCAAAGCATGAGAGACACAGATTCTCTCTCCGACAGTGCATGAGTGTGGAATGGCCGGCATCACCGCAGACCCGACAGCTCCTCGGTTGAAAAGGCCCTGGTGCGAACTGTCTCGGTGGGGCTGGTGCATGGGCCCCCACCTGCACATTCTGCTGTGCCATCATGTGATCCAAGAGACTAAGTAGAGTACGCATTCCATCCACATCAGTAGCTGGAGTGAGGGCCGGAACCGTCTGGCAATGAACTGGCCCAGGGACGTTTTGTAGGTTTTGTATTTTAACTGTTTGCTGTAGCTTTGATACACTGCACCTATGACTTCTTAACTGGAATATATCTTAACATGTGTGCATGTGTGTGATTCTCTCTGGTCGAGCTTTACCAATAAGATATTAAAAGGTCTTATGATATAAAGAGATCATTTATTTTGAAAATCCAAAAACTGTTTGTAATCTCAAACAACAGTACAACAAAGTCAACATGCGCACTACTATATTAAGGTCTGTAATCGTTTTCACAACAGCTTTCTGTGAATGCTTATTTTTCGAATGTACCAGTTTATTTTGGACAGGGCCAGGCCAAGCCGTCGAAGGGAGCACTGACGACTGTGTGAGCTGAGCAACGACACACTGTATGTGAAGATGGCCTGGGACACCAAGACCTTCAAGGTTTTAGACCTGGCGCTGATGCTGGACACCCCGGCCTCACCCCCTCCCAAACCTTCCCTCCCTCCGTTGTCTCCGCCAACCTTGGCCCCCGCTGCCACCCCAGTGTAACGCGGCCCTGTGCGCCGTGCCCTGCCTACCCCGGACCTCACTGTGATGAGGAGGGCAGGGGCAGGGGCCACCACCTACAGCCGGGGCACCATGAGCGCAGGCAAGATGGGCACTGCCAGCGAGGCGGAGTCGATGCATTCAGTCTCCAAGCTCTTTGCCTCAAAATGCCTGAGTGCCAAGAGGAGGAGCAGGGTGGCAGAAACCCAGGGCGTACGCAAGAAACTGCAGCTCAGCATCGGCAGTCCAGAGAAGAGGCTCTGAAGCGCAATTCTAGAGTCGCTGATGTCTCGCCCTGCCTTGCGGTGGAAGACCTAGACATCCAGCATGGCTCCTGTGCGAGAGAGCCTAGGAAACCGGATCAGGATATCAGGCCAGCTGCCACAGATGCTGACCTCAGGGACAGGCTCTCCGCACTGGGTTTGAGTACCCTCGACATTGACTCATGTCATGCCAGCTTCTGTTCTAAGAAGGAGCTTGTTGAGCTTGTTGAAGAGTACCAAGACATTTTCTCCAGGCACTCACTTGACTGCGGCAAAGCAGAGGCGTTTGTCCACCGCATCCGCCTGACAGATGACCGCCCATTCCGCATGCCGTACAGGAGAGTGCCCCCTGCCCACTACGAACGTCTCCGGCAAGTACTCACAGAGATGGAGGAGGTGGGGATCATTCGCAAATCCATCAGCGAGTATGCATCTCCCCTCGTCATGGTCTGGAAAAAGGATGGCGGGCTGAGGATTTGTACAGATTTCAGATGGCTGAATGCCCGGACTCTGAAGGATGCCCATCCGCTCCCTCACCAAGCGGACTGCCTTGCTGCTCTCGGAGGCAATGCCCTTTTCAGCACGATGGACCTAACCTCTGGGTTTTACGGCAGCAACGACACACTGTATGTGAAGATGGCCTGGGACACCAAGACCTTCAAGGTTTTAGACCTGGCGCTGATGCTGGACACCCCGGCCTCACCCCCTCCCAAACCTTCCCTCCCTCCGTCGTCTCCGCCAACCTTGGCCCCCGCTGCCACCCCAGTGTCACGCGGCCCTGTGCGCCGTGCCCTGCCTACCCCGGACCTCACTGTGATGAGGAGGGCAGGGGCAGGGGCCACCACCTACAGCCGGGGCACCATGAGCGCAGGCAAGATGGGCACTGCCAGCGAGGCGGAGTCGATGCATTCAGTCTCCAAGCTCTTTGCCTCAAAATGCCTGAGTGCCAAGAGGAGGAGCAGGGTGGCAGAAACCCAGGGCGTACGCAAGAAACTGCAGCTCAGCATCGGCAGTCCAGAGAAGAGGCTCCCACTGCAACCTGAGAGTAGAACAATTCGCTGAAAGCTGGCACCTCTGCTGATCCTTGGACCACGACATGAATGAGCTACCTCAGTTAAACTGACCGTCACACAGAGAAGACATGTTGATGCTCCATCACCTGCTTTATGTAGATATATATGAATACTTTCTGCTGTTTGGGTCTCTCTGCAATGCCCAAGAGGCTCACAAGCAGAAGAAGGCCCAGGTGCAGTAGTTTGTGCGTGTGTGCGAGGTTCCCTATAACAAGAGGAAGCTCCTAGGCAGGGAGCCCCACCCTCAGGAGATCTTCTTCTACCAGGGAAGCTCCTGTGACGCAGAGATCAACGCAGTGCATCATCAACACTGTGCAGGTCAAGCACCTCTCTGGGGAGGCTCCTTTCCCAGAGTCCGGCAGCAACGACACACTGTATGTGAAGATGGCCTGGGACACCAAGACCTTCAAGGTTTTAGACCTGGCGCTGATGCTGGACACCCCGGCCTCACCCCCTCCCAAACCTTCCCTCCCTCCGTCGTCTCCGCCAACCTTGGCCCCCGCTGCCACCCCAGTGTCACGCGGCCCTGTGCGCCGTGCCCTGCCTACCCCGGACCTCATGAGCGCAGGCAAGATCGCAGAAGGATCGCAGTGAAACGTGTGACCTGCATGAGAGGATTGCGTCGCAGTTGGAGTATTACCTGTCTGATGAACACCTGTGCGAGGATGCGTTTCTCCTCAAACATGTGCAGAAAAAAAGGCTGGGCTACGTCAGCCTCAAGCTACTGACATCCTTCAAATGACATCCCCTCTGCTATGACAGAGATGAGATGAACAGAGCTCTGAAGGCCCACTCGCCCTCACACTCTGGTGTGGCATTTTAAGTGGAGAGCTATGTCATTAATAATGCCTAAACTATCAGAGAGCCCAGTGGAGTGCGTGTTGGGGAAGGACGTCAACATGTTTAGTGGTGAAAAGACCACTTTAGGTGGGAATATTCGGAATATAAATGTAGAGGCCTCGTGTGCATGCTAAGCACGTGGCTAGCTACATGAGGGATGTACTGCATGCATGAGTGTGTCTCCCCTGGATGATGATGTATTTGATGTAGAGTTGGCGGGGGGCTCAGCTAAGACCCCCAGGAAGAGACGGTGGTGAGGAAGAGCAAGCGAGTCTCTGGGTCCCGTACCCCGCGCTCCATGCAGAAGACCTGCGGCCCTGCCAGGACCCCACGCAAGACACCGAGCAAAAAGGCGGCCCCAAGCACTCCCAAGACACCACGCCACGCCACGCCCAGCATTCCCAGTAGAACACTTCCAGCCAGGCAGCCAGGGAACGTTCTAGAGGAAGCCAGGGCAAGGCTGCACGTGTCCTCAGTGCCAGAGTCTCTGCCCTGCCGTGAGCAGGAGTTCCAGGACATTTACAACTTTGTGGAGAGCAAGGTCATCGACGGCACCGGAGGGTCCAAATGAAGTGATGGCCCCGGGTGGTCAGTCTGGAGGTGGCGAACAGGATCCTCATCGGGGAGGACCAGGTGGCCGACCAGGACAAGAGCAAGTTCAAGACTAAGGTGCACAGCAGGCTGTATGACATAGCCAACGTGCTGCGCAGCCTGAAGCTGATAGAGAAGGTCCACGTGACGGAGGAGAGGGGCAGGAAGCCCGCCTTCGAGTGGACCGGCCCGGAGGACTTCACCATGGTTACGGAATTGGTCGCGGTGGGTGTTTCGGTAGAAAAGGAGTCGCTATAAACTTCGTCACTGAAGAGGACAAGCGGATCCTTAGACATCGAGACGTTTTACAACACGACTGTTGACGAGATGCCTATGAATGATGCAGTTTAGCTAGTGGAGGAACACTTGCATTGTGCTTATTTTATTCAAGGAAAAAACCTCTTACATTCTAAATCTCACCTCAGAATTCTGATATGTTCCGAATTCTATATACGAACATACCTAGAGAAGGTCCTGGAGAGAAGAGAAAGGTCCACTCTAAGTCCAAGACAGAGTGAAGCACATATGGAAGCAAGTGACAATCATGCAGATTCAGCAAGCAACAGTCAGTCAGAGTCAGAAAGTGACAGTCGTTCAGAGCCAGATCACTGGATGAGAGAGAAGAGACAACCACAGAGATAAATAAACCCTATGACACAGCACATGGGTGTATTACTGTAAAGCGCAATGCAGCATTGTATTTTTCTTTCCTCTTTTATAAATATTTTTCTATATATTTTGTCCTCAAAGTTTTCTTTTCTATTTACTGTATTTGATAGAGATCATATTTTTGTTCATACAACTGTAATGTATGTGATGCGCACCTAACGACGTGACGTAGACAAAGTAGGCGCGTTCAACACACACCAAACTACAGAGCACACAGGTAGGAGATTCAAACAAAACAAAGAAACAAGGGGTGTTTTGGTGAGATTCATATGCAAGAACTGCTCATAACCAGGAGGCGAGTGCCTGCCCGCCGCCGATATGAGTTTCCAGTAGGTGTCACTGCCTTTCATGACACGCATCACGTGCTTGAGAACGTTCGAGCCGATGATGAGCTCATCGCGCTGACCTGGTACCACTAGAACAGGGACAATGCATCTCACCCCGTAGATGACCATCGTCAAATCATAAATGCATCTGGGGTGGGTCTGCTTTCCTCCACAGCCAACCAGCGCAATCCTTTCTGCTGACTTGTGTCCTCCTGCTAGAACTCCAGCTTCCCTAAGCTTACACTCTGCCTCTTCATTCAGGGTGCAAGCCATGGACCCTGAATCAATCATGCCCCTCAGCTCCACTGTCTCCCACTGCAACCTGAGTAGAACAATTCGCTGAAAGCCGGCACCTCTGCTGATCCTCGGACCACGACTTGGCACTCTGGCATGGCTGAACAGGTGTTAACATAGAGAAGCTCAAGACTTGACTCATCTTCGCTGAGGGTTTTTCGTCCACCTCCCACACTGCCCCTCTCCGAGTGCGAGTGTTCCAGTTTCCCGCAAGCTGATCCCGACCGGCGTCAGTCTGACCCGTCTGCCTCTGCCCACGCCTGTTGCAGTCTCTTTTCCAATGGCCAGGAGCAAAGCATGAGAGACACAGATTCTCTCTCCGACAGTGCATGAGTGTGGAATGGCCGGCATCACCGCAGACCCGACAGCTCCTCGGTTGAAAAGGCCCTGGTGCGAACTGTCTCGGTGGGGCTGGTGCATGGGCCCCCACCTGCACATTCTGCTGTGCCATCATGTGATCCAAGAGACTAAGTAGAGTACGCATTCCATCCACATCAGTAGCTGGAGTGAGGGCCGGAACCGTCTGGCAATGAACTGGCCCAGGGACGTTTTGTAGGTTTTGTATTTTAACTGTTTGCTGTAGCTTTGATACACTGCACCTATGACTTCTTAACTGGAATATATCTTAACATGTGTGCATGTGTGTGATTCTCTCTGGTCGAGCTTTACCAATAAGATATTAAAAGGTCTTATGATATAAAGAGATCATTTATTTTGAAAATCCAAAAACTGTTTGTAATCTCAAACAACAGTACAACAAAGTCAACATGCGCACTACTATATTAAGGTCTGTAATCGTTTTCACAACAGCTTTCTGTGAATGCTTATTTTTCGAATGTACCAGTTTATTTTGGACAGGGCCAGGCCAAGCCGTCGAAGGGAGCACTGACGACTGTGTGAGCTGAGCAGCTGAAAACGGTGCTGGATTGGGAGATATCGACACCTGGGGAAGTCGTGGAGCAGGTGCAGCGGCTGGAGCTGGAGTAAACTGGGCTGCCATGGGCGAAAGCTGTGGAGTGAGGGCTGAGACTGGCGCTATACGAAATGCTGCTGTTTCTGTAGGTGAGACAGAAGAGAGATGTGAGGTGGTGCTGACCTGCCATGGCTGCGGTGCCTCTATCTCCTGTGACATGGCTGTCTGAGTGTGGCTGACTGTATGTCTCTGTGGGGTTTGAGCACCAGCCTGAGTGCGTGTCCTGAGTTCACGTTGGAAACTGTCGATGCGCTCCTGAACCTCACTGGTCGACCACTCTTCAGCTGCCTTGAAGCTGAGCCTGTTGGAGAGGACGGGGTCTGGACAGTACCTGATGAACATCATGGACACCTCACGCCCTGGATCCTCCACGCTACGTCCCTGCCTCTTCAAGCACTCCTCCGCTATATCAATAGCGTTGTTCAGTCTAATCCAGTACTCCATCACTCCCTCTCGTTGCAGTGGCTTGGTGTTGTAGAAGTCAGCCATGGGCATGGAGGAGTAAGACAGCTCCCCGAAGTGCTGCTTCAGTATGTCAAGGATCACGTCAGGGACTTGGACGGGGTCAAGTGTGGGGTTGTGTCGTAGCGTAACCCTCACTACATCTTTTGCCCGCCCCATTAGCTTAGATAATATCTCTTGTGACTGCTCGTATTTTGGTATGTTTCTCTTCGTAAGATACACCCCCACCATTTCCACCCACTCACGAACAGAGTATTTATCACTATTATCACCCCTGAAAATCGGTGGTTCTTTAACATACGACTGCATTACTAGTCTCACCCCAGACAAATTCAACTCAGAAGGCCCCTGCTGTGACCTAGGGCCCGCCGCCGACTTAGACCCATCAACACTCCTATCACCCCGTAGCTGGTCTTTGATAGATTGACCAATCTGACTGGCCAGTTCTGAGATGAGAGCACTCAACTCAGCATTATACGATGTCTGTGGGGTTTGGAATTCGCGGGGGGGAACTGCGGCATTCTGAGTGGAATTAAACCTCGAGGTTCTCAACCCACCCACCCTAGGTGTCTGTACCTCATCTTTCAGAAACCAACCTCTCCCAAAGCCCACACCAGAGAAAGCCTCCCCTTCAGAAACCCCAGCCCCATCCGAACTAGCTGTTGGATCCATGACAGATCGAAAAAAAAATCTAACAAATATACACAAAATAGAAAGTCACAAATATGCACACATATACAGTCACACACTACTCAATCATTCAAATGTCAATATCTTCAGATGACCCTTTAAAAAAATATATACCAGTGCCCAATCTTATTTAAAAAAAAACACGGCAGAGTAACCAACTTGGAGCAAAGGTGATCGAGACGACATCGATGGCAGTTGAATCCAGAAGGTCACGGCACCAATGTAACCCGTGTGTGTTACGCCTGCGTTGTGTTCTGGTGGTGTGTGGGGCAATAACGAGGCCGGAGGCAGAACTGGGTCTCTGGTTCACTTTAGTGGAGCTGTGTGACATACAGAACATACACACAATGTATCAGGTAGGCTAACATCAGTCTGGTTAGTTGTCTCGCTCCCCTCTTAAAAGACGATCTAGAGATCTGTCACTATATATATGAATATGTATTCATATATATATATACACAATAGACATCAGCATCATCAGCTCATAGATGCATAGATAATAAAAATAAACAATTTGGCAATATTCTATCATACATCAGAAAACCCATATTTCGTTTCCTAAACAAATATAAAAATAACAGCATCAATATTATTAATCAGTATTGACATACAATATGTTGCAATAACAGCCACACCAGCTGTATATAGCTACTGGTGTGGACTAAATCATGAGGCTATCAAGCTTACCTCCCATTACACAGTAAATAAATACACAGTAAATAATAAAAAACGTTTTCAAATGAAACAGACAAAACATCTCCATACCTGTGTGACATACAGAACATACACACAATGTATCAGGTAGGCTAACATCAGTCTGGTTAGTTGTCTCGCTCCCCTGATAGAAGAAACAAAAGCGGACGATTAACAAATCATGCTAGCAACCGTTAAACTTTCAGTTTTCTAATTAGCCCACTTTCTTCAACTGATACAAAACCGTGGGTTAGCGATTTCAAATCCAAACAGAATTTACACAAGACGAGTGGGGTACGTTAAACAACGACTAGCAACAACTGGATTACGTTCAAGACATGAAATACAACTTTTATAGACATTTATCAGGCGGAGATTTATCACGACGCAGCTCACCTCTGAAGACGATCTAGAGATCTGTGACGCGTGCGCACCTAACGACGTGACGTAGCCAAAGTAAGCGCGTTCAACACACACCAAACTACAGAGCACACAGGTAGGAGATTCAAACAAAACAAAGAAACAAGGGGTGTTTTGGTGAGATTCATATGCAGACCGTATTAACCTGTTACACATGGAGGGCCCGTAAGGCGTCTTTGCAGGCTAGAGCTAGCCGATGCGCAGCACAGTGGACACTGAGGAGCCATGGCCATGCGTCCTTCAGCTGTTTTGCGACCCCATTGTTTTTCCCTATTGAATACATTTGTTAATCAAATTTAACAACGAATAAATTCTTAATCCACTAATTCCATGTAAACAAAAAACAAAAACAACAAGTTAACCTACCAGTCATGACTGCAGCGCCGTCAGTTCCTAGTCCAAATATCAGGTGTGTGGGGATGTTCTTAATTTTAATAACCTGTTTCACTGCTGCCACCACTGAATCTGCTTTCCCATCGGTCAGATATATGAGATCCAGGAATTGGCAGAAGAGCTTCCCCTCATTGTCCAAGTATCTAATAACATAATAACATTTTATACATTTCCATCTCCCCCTCATATCAAATCAAATTCAAATCAAATTGTATTTAGTGCATTTCTCACAAAATGTGACCCAATGCACTTCACAAGAGCTAATATATTGAAATGTTATTAGTTGAAATGTTACACTTTGATAGACTTTACCTCAGATGAATGTCCAGTTGTTTACAGACAGAGACATCTGTACTCTCATCAATTTCCAAGCCAATGGCTTGTGATTGTACGATGTCCCTTAATATTGGCATTTCAATTACCCCTGCTAGAATTTCCAGCATTTCGTCAACTATTCTATGCGATCTATAGTTGGTAGTTTGGCCAATCTGAAAAATTGTTGGAAGGTTTTACATACAAGTAGGGCAGGCCTATACATGGACAATTAAATACCGTTTATTCATATGAATTCTTAAACACATGTATAAATAAATAAAAACATTGAATTGATTGTCAATTATAATGATCAGATAAGACCAACAACAAACACAGAAAACTAAATGCATTACTTGCATTGCGAAATACATACTTTCAACTTGTCGAAGTAGGTGCAGCCCAAAAGTTCACCCAGTTGCAGCAAGGCTGGATAGTTAGTGTGGTGGGCTATTTCATGCTTAATGAGCCAATATAAGCACTTAAATGCCCCCACCACGGCCTCATGCTCCAGGACAACTGTGGGCTCAAATGAGGTCAGGACTGTGTTGCCTGAAATAAAATGCAGAGGTTGACCACCCAGTCCACAAACAAGAAAGCAAGCAAGCATCATCAGTACAGTATCAAGGAGCCGTAACACTTATGATAAAATTATAAATAAAATATATATTTTTTACCTGCTGTCAAACTTGACTGGCGCTGACAGGCTAATTTATGATGGTCAGATGAGATGTGGTTGTCAAGTTTGTCCTTTCTGTAGGACTGGCAGGGTGACTCTATAAAAGTCCGGGTCTGGGTTCCTCTCACAACCCCCTGCCTGTGTTGCCTACATATCCGGCAGAACATTCCTAAAACCAAAAATGAAAAATTCCCCATTCATTCTGTTTATGCCAATAATGGTAATAAAACGTTTTCACATTTTTATCTATTTTGCACCTAACCATACCAATATCGGTTTTGTAGAGCCAGGAGTACTTCTGCCCTGACAGCCAAGCTGGATCAAAGCCTGTCTTCCTGTGCTTGTCGACGCGTAGAGCTGTATCCGTGCTGGGTTTGGTAGGACGGTTAACGTTGTTACTCAACTATTCTATTATGTGACTAGAACAAATATGATAATTTATAGACTTTATTGTTGAGCCACAAAGCCATCACTTTTTTAAAATTTATTTTTTTACTGTTTTGACACTATAACAATCTTGACTTCACTATCTGTCCATTTTCTCACCTGGTTCTTCCTGCTCTTGCTCTCTCACTCTCTCTCTCTGTGTCATCTCCATCCTCCTCTCTCCCTCTTTGCACTGACAATCACACACAAACATATATGACAGGGTCTGGTTAAAAAGTATGCAAGTCTGGCAACATCATTTTTCAGTTTTTTCACTACCTTTCATTATCTACCTGTCATCTGTCAGTGATGACATGCTGACATGTTTAAATAGCAAAAATGTTTTGCTAATTCAAGATTCATGTTTTTTTATTGCCATGTGTGTCAAACGTTTATTACATCCTATTACAAGTAATGAAGGGGGGTGCTGAGATTGCTGCACCAGAACCATAGGTTCTCAAGGCTACTTGTGGTCTTGACTACATGTCCACTTTCTCACCTGGTTCTTGCTGTCTCTTTGGTGTGCTGACTCCATCCTGCTCTCTCTCCTCCTCCTCTCCCTCTCTCTCCTCCTCTCTCCCTCTTTTGCTGTCCACCGAAAGGCAAACATAACAACCAGAATATGTATAATCTAATAAGAGGTATACATTGATCCATATCAATTTATAACATCATTCTAATTGTATATTGGGTTGCTGTGGGCAATGCAGTCAGATAATGTCATTTTGACTTGACTCTCTCACCTGAAAAACAATCTTATGTCCATCTATGGAAAAAAATTCCAATGAGTGAGGGTTTGTTCCAATGCTTCAATCCACTTGTTTATTGTATTTTATTACCATAACGCCCAATTCTAGCAGAATAAGACATATTGTATTATTACTACTACTATCTATTATTACTAATCACCTCTGAGCTAGCTAGCTAGCTTGCTAGTTCGTTAACACTATTCACACAATGGAACTATAGCCACTTTCTATATGGAACTACAATCAGACACTTTCTAGTTAAGTCACAATAATAATGAACAATTTGAACCAATGTTTTCTGTCAGAAATACAGAAATTATATTTGCTACGGTTACTTACTTTCATCTGCTGACTTCCTTCATCTGTCTCTCTCTCACACACACACTCCCGCGCTAAACAAGTATTCTCCGGGCGAAGCACGAGACTACTTGCGAACCAATGAGGTGCGTGTATGTAGGCTACTGGACCGGAGTGTGTAACATCATCTGTAATTGGGCTAGAATGATTTCAGAAAATAATAATAATAATAATAATAATAATAATGATAATAATAATAATGATTATTCTCTTTTAGGTCGTGCTGAGATGAAATTTAGGGATACTCAAGCACCCCTAAAAAGCGTCTAAAATCGTCCATATCGCCAGATTCGGTTTGGGTGCGTTTAATAAACACGGGAAGTTAGCCTGCTTGTCAGAGGTTTGGGGTCTACGTCCGTCCATTACTAAAACTATGATTGTTGGCCTTTATTTGCACTTCCAGTAGAGACGAAGGGAGCTGAGCCCCGCCCTTCGTGAAACGAGAAGACAAGCGGACAAGCGTGGCAGCAAAACGCACAGAGGAGAAACATATTAAATGAGGGTGCACATAAATTAGGCAAATGACACAGAATAAACATATTTCGACCACATAAGAAACATATTTCGGCCATATACAACTGGGAGAAAAATATAATTATAAAAAAAAAAAAAAAAAAAAAAAAACATGAACCAAATTGACATTGAACATTTTTCTTGGGGGGGCGGGAGGTCCCGTTGGGGGGGCGGCCCGCCCTCCCAAGGCAATGGTAGGGGAAACACTGGGCTGTGTGTGCGGTGGACTGGATACTTGAATCCATTCACGTCATTCTTACCGGCGTCACGTGACTAGTCATTTGTCTCCGCTGTGCTCGGCCAGTCGCGCTGTCAGAGATGCCGCTGCACACACGCGTCCAAGGGCAATAAACTGGAAACAAGAAAAGGTAAGGTTGGTCAAATAGTATTGTCATAATATTATTTCTTTAGTGTAAATACAACTCTTATTTGTAGGCCTTCTAATCTAACCAACATGCCCTGTTAGTGCCAGAGACAAAGGGGGGTTGTTTTTCTGACAAGAAGAGATGGGAAAAGAAAGTGTCCAAAAAAAGGCAATTATGGTTTAAGGATGTGTATGTTTTAATGTGTCAATTGACGATAGTATTTTAGAATATAAGATGGACAATTTTAAATAAATTCGGTTTTGTTTTGCCTGAATTCATAAGACACCGGCAGAGGAGGGTCGCCACATTTCGCCATTCTCCTTCTCCAGATCTGATTTACAATGGAGCAGATCATTTCCTCGATTTAGATACATTGAATTAATTTGAATTAATTTAATTTAAATGATTTAATCATTGTCACATTGTTCTGATACTTTGTAGGCTACAGAAATCAATGTAGTAACCCTGCCCAGCTGTTACTCGGCATGAAAACTTGTTTGAAAAACAATAGGCTGCGATGGGATGTTTGGACAAACATTCTGTCAACCATCCGTACTGGTACCTAGACTTTTAAAGTGTGCTACTAAACAAGCGTTTGATAATAAGCGTTAGGCTATCGTTGCTCACTTTTTTTTAGCATCTTCCATAACTGTTTAAATGTCTTTGTTTTCACGTATCGACTGTCCATTTAGAGAGAGAGAGAGAGAGAGAGAGAGAGAGAGAGAGAGAGAGAGAGAGAGAGAGAGAGAGAGAGAGAGAGAGAGAGAGAGAGAGAGAGAGAGAGAGAGAGAGAGAGAGAGAGAGAGAGAGAGAGAGAGAACCAGACATTTATCTTAATCAAGCCTCTGGAACACAAAGAAATAATATGGCCAACATTGTGTTTATTCCTTATTGGAGAGCCATGGCTTGTTTGTGGCTGTAGTTATGTTGTGATCACGCTAAACTATCTTTAAACTAAAGTTTACATAATACTGTAAGCGTTAAAAGTTTGTTTAGAATGATATTGACAGAGTCCAGAGTAGGTAAACAATGTCACTATACTTTCCTTTGGGCATTGATTGTATGAATCTGGTGAGGGTGACTCAATGAAGGGTTAGGGTAGATTTGATGCCACACACACACACACACACACACACACACACACACACGGTTTGTGTTCTCAGTGTTTCTCACACCCATCGCCTGCTCTATGCTGCGATGGCACTTGGTTTCCAGGGAGAGCTCGCCATCCTTTAGTATTTAATATGTCATTTATGGGTGTGAGAATCTGGCTATCTTTTGTGAGGGGGAACAAAAGGAGACTCCACCTCCAGAGAGAGAGAGAGCTTCAGCAACAAGTACAAGCTGGAGTTGATCTATGGCTTTTTTAGGTAGACCACAGAGAAGAGCATTACAATAGTCCAGCCTGCTAGTGATAAAAGATGCACTAGTACCTCAGTATTGGCCTGGGAGAGAAACGGACGCACTCTGGCAATATTTTTTAAGCGATAGAAGGCAGATTTGGTTACATTCCTGATGTGGGCATCGAAAGTGAAATTGGAATCAATGATGACACCCAGGTTTTTGGCCTGGTGCTTAGGACTGAGTGCCAGTGACTTCAATTTAGAAGTCAGTTTCTCTCACTGCTCCAATGACAAGTGCCTCTGTTTTGCCCTGGTTGAGCTGAAGGAAGTTCTGAGCCATCCAAGCATTAATGTCTATAATACAGTCTTGGAGGGCATCAATAGGGTTCGTGTCATCAGGAGACACAGCGATATAGAGCTGAGTGTCATCGGCGTAGCTGTGAAAATTGATGCCATGTTGCCTGATGATACTGCCAAGGGGCAGCATATATAAACTGGACCTAGGACTAGGATAGAGCCTTGTGGTACTCCACAGTTGATGCTATAGTTCTTAGATGAGTATTAGTGCAGTGCCAGAGAGGACAACATACTTATGTAGTCTGTCTATGAGGATGTTGTGGTCAACTGGACGGAAGTTGGACTCAGGGACAGAGTGTTTTTTGTTATCCAAGTTAGTTCTAAGGTCGTTCACAACATTTACCAGGGCCGTTTCTGTGCTATGATGGGCTTGAAAACCTGACTGAAACTGACAAAAAATTGAGTTTGAGGTAAGAAAGTAATTTAGCTGTTCAAAAGCTAGTTTCTCTAATAATTTACTTTAAAAAGAGAGATTAGAAATTGATCTAAAATTGCTGAGGACTGATGAGTGAGTCACTTGTTTTTCTTCAGGAGGGGTTTCACAATAGCAATCATAACAGTCTTTAGTGAGGTTGGAAAAACACTGTCTTTTATCATGGTTACTGTGGATAATAGATAATAATTCAGCAAAATCAGATAGGAAGAGGGGGCATTGCTTGGGGGGGCCTGTATAAAGTTATAGCCAGCACAGGAGGCTGACACCTGAGTTTAGTAGCACGATGCTCAAATGACCAAAAATGACCAAAAGTAATGTCCCTGTGGGCAAGAGCAGCTGTGAGTATGGTTGCAGTCCCACCATCCTTTTTGCTTTGTCTACAGGAGTGGGAAGGACTATAGTCTGGGGGAGAGGCTTCAATAAGAGAGGTTGGTCCGTTCATGCTGAGCCAGGTTTCAGTTAAAAACCTACAGTCTAGTTTGGGCTCTGTAATAAGGTCATTAATAAAAATAAAAAAATAAAGGTTTTATTGGAAAGTGAACGTATGTTAAAAAGTGCCATGTTCAATTTCTCTGGGCTGTTACTTTGAATCAGTTTACTTTTCAAGGAGACTGATATTAAGTTGTTCCTGTTAGGTCCTCAGACTGGTCTATTGCTGACCATTGTATTATTGCGGTGGGAGATGTTAGTGCCAGTAGAACAAACAGTAGGTCTCTCATGCGGACTTGTGCAGTCAAAAGTGTTAAAAACAGTCCTGTATATGTAACAGTACATGTGGGAATACGGTACATGTGGGAAAACTAGGGGTAGGGTTAGGGTTAGTATTAGGGTTAGGGTTAGGGTTAGACATGCCAGCATGTACCAAGTCGACGTAGCACCTAACCCTAACCCTAGTTTTCCCACATGTACCGTAACATATATACAGTAAATGAAGTACATTTCATAGGCATATATTTCTTGGGTTTTGTGAGTTTTTGTCAATTTCCCTTTTCATGTTATATATAAGTTGATATAATAATACATTATTACCTTAAAGAGAATGTCTATTGTATATTTGTACCTTTGTCTCCCTATTTTAGCTTCATCATCATGCACAGAATGACATTCAAATCCATAAATTGTGTATTAATTGCGACCCATTTACTGTAATCATTCTGCTACCGAATGTAAATCCACCTCACTTACTGTAGCTCAACAAGGAAAATAGATATGTTCTTAACTTTGGAAGCTGCATAGTTCTTACAGTAAATATGTGGGGTTTTTTCAGCTGGAATTGTTAGAAGTAGTCCTTGTGCACAGAACTGTATACTCTGTTAAACTTTGCTATCAAGGGTTTTTGTTTGGCATAGTGTTTGGAAGTGAACAAATTAGTCCCCGTCTCATTCTGTTAATGTAGAATTGCCCTGTATTCATGTCTCATTGCACCCCTCTGAGGCATTTCTTTAGTAATCTAAATCCAGGAGGATTGGCTAACATCCAAGAATCAAACCTCTTCACTTCACTACCTACATTACTGACTAATGGACCCAGTATAATGCCTTACAGTCTTTCTCATTGATTTGTCTCTATCTCTTGACAAGCTTGCTGTCTGTCTAGTCTAGTGGAATGCCTAATCTTGGTATTGACCAAACACACACAGTACATCAAGCTTTTTGTCCCCACTGACACGATCAGTTAGCTAGCTCCCCTCAGTGCATTGTACACATTTCTCACATGTACCATAAAGCCCTGACCCAGCACTGACTGCACTCCTGGAGAGGCCGTGGCATTAGAGCCAGGATGTGATGTTGACACATGGCATAGCAGCGGGCTTATCCACCCCAGTCTCTGCTTAAGCCAGATGCATTGCAGTTCTCTTTGACCTCTTTTAAAAATCTCTTCTTCTTCCTTCTTGCCTCTCCTTTTTCCTCTCTCTCAGGGTGCACCTAGCCTAAGCCAGAGGGGACTACTTTTCCCAGTAGCAGGCAGGGCCAGGCCGGTAAGACACCATGGAGAACCCAGAGGAGTCCGAGAAGCTGAACGGGAGCGGTGCCGGCCCGTCGTCGGCCCCAGCCCCAGCGCCCCCCAAAGAGAGCATGCAGCTGAAGAAGGAGATCTCCCTGCTCAACGGCGTCAGTCTCATCGTGGGCAACATGATCGGCTCGGGCATCTTCGTCTCCCCCAAGGGCGTGCTCATCTACAGCGCCTCCTACGGCCTGTCGCTGGTCATCTGGGCCATCGGGGGGATCTTCTCGGTGATCGGCGCCCTGTGTTACGCCGAGCTGGGCACCACCATCACCAAGTCGGGGGCCAGCTACGCCTACATCCTGGAGTCGTTCGGGGGGTTCATCGCCTTCATCCGCCTGTGGACGTCGCTGCTCATCATCGAGCCCACCAGCCAGGCCGTCATCGCCATCACCTTCGCCAACTACCTGGTGCAGCCGCTCTTCCCCACGTGCGAGCCGCCCTACACCGCCTCGCGCCTCATCGCCGCCGCCTGCATATGTGAGTCATCCGACATTTAAAACAGGCCCTCAAAACCCACCTCTTCAAGCTCGTCCATCACCAGTTAACCCTCTCCCCCCTCCCCTTCCCATGTGTCCCCAGCACTACCTTAATTAGGCCCCTATACTTTCTTTTATTGATTTTTTTGTTTCTCTTTATTATTACTACTCGATCTTTTCAGTTTGTAAAGTGTCTTTGAGTGTCTAAAAAAGTCTAATTTATTATTATTATTATTATTATTATTATTATTATTATTATTATTATTATTATTATATCCTCCTGGCGACTCCCTCATGTGTGCACTTGATGTAGTAGTACATCCGAGTCCAACATCTAAGGATCTAATATACTGTATGTCCAATACTTTGTTTTAGAGGTGCGCTCGATTTAGCTAGGAGTTAGCACTGCACAGGCAGACCACCAAATCAAGCAAGACTCACATGTTTGAAGTGTTTGGCGAGGGGTGTGCCGACCACATGAGTACAGTTACAGACAATACGAGTACTCGTTATAGGTTTTGGCCATTTTACAGATCATCAATCATAATCACATTATGTTTAGATATCCTCTGTAATGGAAGAGGGATGCTTTTCGATCTCAAAAGAATGAGTCCGTTGGCCAGTGAGCTGTCGGTAAATGAAGGGGAGATGCGTGCGATGTGCCTGCTGCCATGAGTGTATCCTACGCGCATGAAATAACTGGAAGGACAAATTTGTGAGGAGGATTAGTGGTAAGCACTCGCTGATATGCCTGCCTCTGGCCGACTTGCGCTCGATCGACTCCGCTTAATTTTAAGCATCTAAATTAGACTCGCGGTTGTCTGATCAGGAGTATCACCTGATCCAGAGTATCAAGTCCTAATTAAACAAATACAAATACGGATGTAACAAGATCGGCACACACACACCTACAGTATATTCGATAGGCATTTGACCCAGTTCCGACCCAGTTCTACTCACTTTCTTTGGTGTTCTAGGTTTCCTTTCTCCTGTTCTCAAACTGTAAAAAACGTACATGCTCTGAAAAGGTTTTCTGCAATGTAATGGTTTAGTAACTCATTATTCTCAGCAGGACCTGTTCTCCAGGTTCTCCAGTGCCCTCCTACTGAACCATGTTATGTCTGCGTGTTACCTAACCTGATGGTTGGAATCATAACCCTAGGGTACGGCTGCAGACACTCCAACAGTGTCCGCAGCAGTGTCTGCAGAATGTGCCCAAAAAGATGGACACATGCTGTTCTTGTATTAGGTCTGGAACTGTTCCAAGTCTGTCACGTGTGCTTGTGCAAACAGATACCCAGGCCCAATCCCATTTCTCTGGCTGGTACAGGGTCTGCTGACATTTCAGAAACACTCATCCTCTCTCCTTGTGATTGGCCTAGGCTTGCTAACGTTCATCAACTCGGCCTACGTGAAGTGGGGCACCAGGGTGCAGGACGTCTTCACCTACGCAAAAGTAGCTGCCCTTATTGTCATCATCATCACTGGACTCGTGAAGCTCGGCCAAGGTGGGTGGAACTGTCTGGAACACTTTTGCTTCCGATGATCTGTTTATGCTCTAGCCAATTCATAATACTGTTGTAGTCATGCTAGGCCTTGATGCTAGGCCTTGATGCTAGGCCTTGACAATGACAGTAGGAGTTAGGGACAACCAGGCCACTTTACCTCTACTGTCGGTTCTTGCTCATATTTGATTCAGTGTAGCGATCTCAGGGCGCTCAGCGGCGCCTACCGCGAGGTCCCTGGTTCGATTCCAGCCATCGACATATCCTGCATGTCTTCCCTCCTCTCTCTCTCACCCATCCTTCTTGTCAATCTCTACTGTCTCCATCCCACTGAAGCAGAAATGCCCTAAAAACATACAGTACCGGTCAAAATTCCGGACACACTTTCCCATTCAATGGAATGGGGGAATGGGGAATTGAATGGTAAGTGTGGAAAGTTTTGTCCAAACTTTTGACCGGTACTGTATATTAAAAGAAAAATGGAGCATCTGATCTCAAAACGATCACATAGTGATGGTTGTGTTTCTTCCTCCTCCTGGTATAGGAAACACAAATAACTTTGAGGCCTCGTTCGAGGGCTCCTCTCTGAACCCTGGAGATATCGCACTGGCCCTTTACTCCGCCCTCTTCTCCTACTCGGGCTGGGACACACTCAACTTTGTCACAGAGGAGATCAAGGACCCAGAGAGGTACCTCCCTCCCTCACACTCATGAGAATACCATCTCAAACCACATGACACCGTGATATTCACCTGCTTGATGTTCCTCACTTGAATTCCCCACTACTACTCCTCTATTTAATTGGTGTGCTAGGTAGGTTCAGTTAATGCAAATTGGGCTTAGGGAAGTGATCATGCAATAGATAGGGCTACAAGTCACCTATTGTTTTCTTTCAGCCGTGAGAGGTGGCGGTATGGTGTTTTTCTTGGTAGAGCAGTGAAAAAATGGGAGCTTGTATGAGTACTCGATTCCCCAACCCTAATTACCATAATAACTAACACCATAACACTGTTATCGGTTTGCTTGTCTGATGTGACCTGTTTGAGTAAACTCAGGAAAGAGCTTCTACAAAGCTGAAGTTAAACGGACACCAATGATTTGATGTGACACCTTGTTGCCGTAGGAACCTGCCGCTGTCCATCGCCATCTCCATGCCGATCGTGACGGTCATCTACGTGCTGACCAACGTAGCCTACTACGCCGTGCTGGACATGAGTGCCATCCTCGCCAGCGATGCAGTGGCTGTGGTGAGTTCAGGTCAGGTCATTGATGCTATCAACGGGAATTTACCGCGTGGGCCTATTTATAAACTCTTTGACAGGTGAGAAGTTATTAAATTTAATTGCAGTGATTTTTATGGGTCGGACAAGCACATCTTGTTATTGTGCGGTTAGTGGAACGGGTATAATCTGATCAGACAGGTGAGGTCTTGGGTGCTGCTATTTTTGAAACGTGGAACCGGTCCAATTAAGGGATTTCAGCCGACGCTTTTGACTCTGTGATTTCATAGTTGGGTTTCTGGGTCATTGTGTTTCTAGTTCAGATTTTCCAAATTGTAGTTTGAGATGTGGAAAACCTTGTACAGAGCGCTGACCTTGCATGCCATGTGTTGAGGCTATTACCATGGGATTATTTCCGTAGTTTGTTTTCATGAACACATGGAGCCGGGGGAGGTGGTTGACGTTTGTCTTTCCTGTTTATGTCTGTGTTGCAACTTGCACTCGCTCACCCTCAGGAAAGGGGATCATCAGGGAAGGGGTCTTTGATCCACTGCTACTGATTGTGCCTGCGCGCGTTATAAGCCTGTATTCAAGCTGTGTTTTCACGTTCTGTGTTCATGTTCTGTGCAGACCTTTGCAGACCACACTCTGGGCGTGATGAGCTGGACTATCCCCATCGCTGTAGCGCTCTCCTGCTACGGGGGTCTGAACGCCTCCATCATCGCTGCATCCAGGTAAGGCTTGAAACACACACACACACAGACACACACACACAGACACACAGACACAAACACACACAAAACTCTCCCGACTTTACGGTGTGTGTTGAATTGAGAATCAAGGACCCCAATTGAAATAAGCCAGTGGCTTTCTTGGGTTTTTATCCTGTTAGTTGACCTTGTATGTAATATGTACTTTCATGTACCTACTTCTGCAAATCTTCTAATAAAGTTTTCAATCAATCAATCAATGTTGTACAGTCAGTCTCGGATCTCCATGTTCTCTTTGAGGCAGATTTGCATTCTGGTCTTGTGGTTTTGGGACCCTTTCTACAGTAAACACCATCTGGATATACTTTCTGGTTACAGTTGTAGGCTCACTGCAGGCCTGCCCCACTTCTTAAATAAGGTTTCTATATTCGGAAGGGAAGAGAGCATTGTGTATGTTAAGGTCCAATCCCAATGCACCCCTTGCCCCTAGGGAGGGGTAGGGTGTAGGGCTGCACGATTTGGGGAAAAAATCGAATTGCGATTATTTGGACAGATATCGCGATTGCGATTAATTTGCGTTTTTTTTTTTTTTTAAATAGCAAAAAAAAAAAAAAAAAAAAAAGGGAGTTTTTGTAAAGTGTGGCCATATCTCCGGCTAGGAAGGTCGTATCAACGTGCAGTTTGTTTGTACGTCTTCAGGGGACTTAGAGGCTCCCTCCTCTAGCACCCCCACAGCCCGAGCTACGAGTGAAAGAACTAAACTTACATTGGGTTGCTTTAAAGTTGGGTTGCTTTAAAATCAAGCTTCAGATTAAAACATGTGATGGAGCATTACTAACCTGACTCAGGTGGTTTGTTTCACACAACCATCTAGGAAAGCTTAATTGGAAGCTGTTTGGAAAAGGGCAGGTACTTTCAAAAAATACTTGGCAGGTGATTGGATGAATCTATCTATTACCTATTTTCAGAGAGCATTACCACATGATACCATCAAACTATTAACTGCTCTAATTCTAATGCAAGGATGAGAACTTAAAAGATATGAATTGGGACAACATATTTATTTATGTTTTTTTTAAACAGCAACACCATTTTGTTTCTCTCAACAAGTGTCTTTTTTTTTTACGTTCATTGACGTTGACGTTCATTGACGTTGAATCCGACGCGCTGTATGACGTATCCCATACGGGTAGTGGTGTTTCTCAACCCTCTCCTCGGGGCGCCCCAGCCGCTCCACATATTTGATCTGTTCCACCACCAGCACACCTGATTCAACTAATCAATTCCAAAGCAATTATGATTTGGACTTGATTAGTTGAATCAGGTGTGCTGGTGGTGGAACAGATCAAATATGTGGAGCGGCTGGGGCGCCCCGAGGAGAGGGTTGAGAAACACATAGTGAGTTGGACTTGTGATCGGAAGGTTGTGAGTTCAAATCCCGCCTGAAACCACACCACTACTAGTGTGCCCTTGAGTAAGGCACTTAGCCCTCAGTTACTCCAGGGGGAATGTCCCTGTAATTCGTAATTGTAAATCGCTTTGGATTAAAAAAGCGTCTGCTAAATGGCAAAAAAAAAAAAAAAAACGCAGGCAAATCGCAGGCTTTGCGATTAGCTAATCGCGTCATTTCAAATCGCGATTTCGATTTCAAATCGATTAATCGTGCAGCCCTAGTAGGGTGCAGTGTTTCCTCTATATGCATTTATTCGTGGCGGGCCGCCACCAAAGAATTTCCTCCGCCACCATTGCCACAATGTTGCAATTAACCTCGTCGTTTGTGTTCGCACTGCAATCGAGACTGAATCTCTCAACAGGCGCGCGGCGCGAGGCGACGCGCTTTCAAAACTGGCTGCGTTCGTAAATTCACTCAGGAAATCCGATCAGCACTCGTGGAATGCCTCTCGTCCAATCAAATGACTCGGTTTCTCTATGACGTCGGGCCCAGTGTGCGCTCCAGCGCTCTCAGAGCGACTTTACGAACTCAACCTTACACTCATCTAGCTAGTTAGCTTAGCAGTCGTAGCTCAATGGAGTGAGAAGCAGAGTTGTTGCCTTGTTGAAAACATATTCAGACTCCCCAGCTGTTCTACACGAGTTTATGACATGCAGCTGTATCATGCGGTGGTAGTACTAAACCCTCGTTGTGTATTGTTTGTTTTGCCGTGGAAATGAAACATTTATGTGTCTTACAACAACTCATGTGCGTGTAAAAAGCCGGTAAACGGATTTCTCTCTTCGCCCGTCGCCGGTGCTTAATCCCGTATCCTAATCGAAAATGCAACATCATCAGCGACGACTGTGGGTTATTGCATTTACTGCTGTTCTCTGGTTCATGTTCTTATACCAGTGCTCAGTATGTAGTCTAGTCTCTGATGTTCATGGTCAACTAAATCAGGCTATTTTGTGAAACAAATAATGTTCCCGAGCAGCCTCGCATCTAACGCTAGCTTCGAACTATTGAGCATAAACGTTGGTAAATGTCACAAACGACACAGTATTGGCAGGGGGAAAGAAGGGGTATTGTTTAAGTGGGTATTGCGTGGGTAAAGTGAAATTACGTCTTTGTTTTGAGCGCGCGTGCGCGTTTTATGCGCGTGCACGCTGCGCGCGCGAATGACGACCCCCCCCCGCCACCATTGTGAAAAATCCTGGAGGAAACACTGGTAGGGTGTATCAATTCTTGGGATGGGGTCATACCTATGTTCCCACAGCCCTATGTTCCCACGGTCCTATGTTCCCACATTTCTAAGTAATCATACTGTAAAGGGGTTAGGTTTAGACTGAGAAGTGTGGCCTCCAAGACCCTCCACTTCCATCGCCGTGGTGGAGGTGCATCGCGAAGAGCAACACGAATAGCACACAAGGGTTAAACTGAGGAAACATAGGGCTGAGGGAACATAGGGCTGTGGGAACATAGGGAACATAGGGCTGAGGGAACATAGGGAACATAGGGAACATAGGGCTGAGGGAACATAGGGCTGAGGGAACATAGGGCTGTGGGAACATAGGGAACATAGGGCTGTGGGAACATAGGGCTGAGGGAACATAGGGCTGAGGGAACATAGGGCTGTGGGAACATAGGGAACATAGGGCTGAGGGAACATAGGGCTGTGGGAACATAGGGAACATAGGGCTGTGGGAACATAGGGAACATAGGGCTGTGGGAACATAGGGAACATAGGCCTGTGGGAACATAGACACGCTCCCGTTGGGATAGAGGGGTAGGGCGAAGTGGTAGGGCTACATGGCCCTCCAAACTGAGTTTTTTCAGAGGCACACTCAAAATTGAGTGATATGAGAAATCTCCCAGAATGCCTTGCGAATCATTGGCAATATAGTGGAGAACGCACAAGCAACAAAAGAAAACCACAAATGTAATAATTTTCTTTGCTAATAAAGATTTTAAAATTATGATAACCATTGTATTACCTTAGTTTAATGTCATTTCAATGTATTATAGACCTTTTCTTTATAACAAGCAGGACAAAAAAAACGCTAGTGTGCTGATGTCTAGCAAGCTAGCTAACGTTACAACATTGTTTTAAGGCTGATTAGTTCATGATAGTCCTGCATTTTGACATATTTCCATGTCGCATTTCCCCCCTTTGATGACATATCACGTCCGAAATTGAACTACTGATGACATCAGGGTCTTGAAGGGTTGTCCCATTTCATAGGGGAAGATTTAAACCGTCGAGGGGCACTCGAAAAAGAGGTGTAGGTAGGGGTAAAAATAAGAAATGGGATTGGACCGAAGTCTAGTCCCCAAAGGCGTTGTGTGAATGCATGTGCACGCACTTATGTTGTATGTCTATTGATGGGAAATGTTAGCAGCCCTGTTCATTATGCTATAATCATCCTATTGCACTGGGCTACAATGTTGCACTATATAGCCTATAGCCTATACATTGTCCTATATAGTCTCTATGTGGATAGATGTTGCTACTTCCTCCACAGGCTGTTCTTCGTGGGTGCTCGTGAAGGCCACCTCCCTGACGCCTTATCAATGATCCACGCAGAGAGGTTCACTCCTGTCCCCGCTCTCCTCTTCAATGTAAGCTCTCCCTCGGCCTACCGTAATAAGATATAACACCATAGCTTTCATCAGAGCTCTAATACATCAAACAATCTAGCCAGGTAAAATGGTAAATGGTCTCAGCCGTCTATGGTGAACGCTAATGACAACCCTGACACCTTGTGGTTAGACCTAGGCAGTGCACCGAATGCAGATGCAGATGATGATGATGAGCCACGTGTTCCCCCTAGTGGTGGGTTGTACACACTCCCTGTCTTGACTTGAGTATTTGTTCCCACAGTGTGTCATGGCTCTGATATACTTGACAGTAGAGGATGTCTTCCTACTGATCAACTACTACAGCTTCAGCTACTGGTTCTTTGTAGGTCTGTCCATCGCTGGGCAGATCTACCTGCGCTTTAAGGAGCCAGACAGGCCCAGACCACTCAAGGTGAGCTAAACATCCAACATCCAATCCTTGGGCTTGTTAGTCACTGATGGATACACAGGCAAAAAAAAGAATCCCCCAACTATAATTGTATGGGTGTGTGATGAGCTTGTGGTGTGTGATTGATGATTTACCCGTAGTGACTTGGGATGGATTATTACTATAAGGTCCAGATGTTTACTGTATTAATAGAGAATGGATTCTTAACAGATGAATATGCTGTAGTACATGCCGAGTGATAATAATGATCTCCCCCTCTCTTTCCCTCCCTCCCTTGTCTGTGGTTGCCTACCCGCCTGTGTGCCTGTGTCCAGTTGACTCTGTTGTACCCCATCATCTTCTGTATGTGTACTGTGTTCCTGGTGGCAGTGCCACTCTATAGTGACACCATCAACTCCCTCATTGGCATCGGCATCGCCCTCTCTGGAGTGCCTGTCTATTTCCTGGGCATCCACCTGCCAGAGTCTCGGCGCCCTCCCTACATCACTAAGTTACTACGTGAGTCACTTTCTCTTGTGGCTGTAAACCCACTGTACAGTATATTATCATATTTTCAGTCACGTCAAGTTTTGAGAAAAACTGAATAAACTGAACCAATTCTAGAATATATGATAATTAGGCAAAAAACGATTTTTCCTGTGACTTATGCCATTATTTTAAGGTGACGATATTCCATGTACAGACAAGTCTCCTCTCCCCATGTTTCCTTATGACATGTTTTGCTTTGTACAATAGTTGAAACTAGTTCCACTGTAAGAAGTGGAAACCAACCTCCTATATATTTGAACACATTTACATTTAAATGTTTGGCATTTAGCAGACGCCTTATTCCAAAGCGACTTACAATCAATACATTTGACTAAGCAAGTGAATCATCAATCCACCAGTCGTAGCAGGAAGAGTAATCTAGCTCAGGCCCCGGGCCATTGGCAGTCTCCGTGATAGAAGGAAAAAATAAAGATAAAAAAAAGAAATAATAATATATATATATTTTGTATATATAGACACTGGAGAGACAGAGCAACAGTACAAGGGGGGCAGTAGAAGTATTAGGGGACACAGTAAAGGGGAAAAGCGGGTGTCTCAGGAGATGCAGTGCTGGAGGGTAGTAGATGTCTCAGGAGGAGCAGTTAAGGTGTAACCTGAAATATGTAGACTGGAGTGTACTGTCACTAATCCCTCTTTCCCTCTTGTGCTAGGTTCAATCACCAAGTACACTCAGTTCACCTGCTTCTGCGTGCTCACAGAGATGGACAAGAGCGAGTGAAGCTCCCTCTTCTCTCCATCGCCACAACACCAACTTCTCACCTATATTTACCCTGCACTCGTTGCGATCCACAAATAGTCACAGGGGACCAGTTCGTGAAGATTTTACTTTTTATTTTTTTCTTCAGAAAAACTGGAATATTTAAATACTTTTGTTGTCCTAAATGTCTTACTCCTCCATTACTCTCTAGGTTGGAAGCTGGAACAGATACACACGTTTACATACACACACACAGGGGACCGTGGGACTCAAGAATCACTGCTGCCAATCTAGTGCCTAAATAACCCCACAATGCACTTAAGGTTAAGGAGGTTAATGGGAAATTCAACTGGACTGGTCCCAAAACCCCATGATTGAGATGTCACTTGATGAGGAAAAGCAATGTCATGTGACAAGTACTCTGGGACATCCCCATGCCCCTCCTCCTCCTCCTCCTCCTCCTCCTCCTCCTCCTCCTCATCTTCATCCTCAGTTATCTCCTAACCCCTCTCGGCCCCATGCCTTGTCTACAGTAGAAGTTGAGGAACAGGTAGTGAGGTCTGTATGAAGGCCCATGGTGAGGCTCTCTCTCTCTCTAAGCTGGAGGTCTAAGTAAGATGGCAATACCGCCTCACTTTGGTCATGGAATTACCTGCCGCAGTTGTATACAAGTATTTTTTTCTTATGACCTCAAAGGGTATTCTTATAATTTCCTTTTAAGCCTTTTCAAGTATGTGCTTGTCAGTTGAGTAGTGCTGTGTATCTCAAAGGGAAATGCAAACAGACTGATTTTACTACTGGTAAAAAATATTTTTAGGTTAACAGAGGCTTAGGTCAGCCTACTTTGAGAGAGTTATGTATGATAAAAAAAAAAAGTGTTTGGCTGTTGAAAAGGGGAACAAAATGATTCAATGTCTGCTGCTACACAATCACCACCTTTACCACAGCTGTAACACTGTCCAACTGAGGACCAAACAACAGTGTGTGTTCATCTACAGCCCTCGTCTCCATCTAGTGTTGTTATTTCTGTGTTTATCAGTTGTTATGCTGTCTGTTTTCAGACAGAGTTCAGATTGAGGTTGATTCAACGATCTGTCAATGCCTTTGTCCTTACACAAGCTTTATGTAATGGGGCTGGACCTCTGATATACACACTGTTCATAAACCTACCTACAAAGAGAAATTATTCTGTATTCTTACGTGCTTCAGGAAATTACTTATTTTTATTAATTATTTGAGCAATAGCCAAAATAGATGCCATGCCATCTCAGCAAATGGCAACCATAACCTTCCAAAGACTGGTGGCCAAAACCAAGTCTCCTGGGTCAGCATTTCATGCTAAACAGGAGTTACTCAATGAGAATGAAAGGTGGTGCATTTGTGATTAACGTGAAGAAGCAATCAAGGTCCCCTCAGTGAAGTGCAACTCGGACGATCTGTTATAGTTTTATCTAATTTATTGCATAGTTTATCAATAAAATGTTGTTTTTGTTAATCAGTTTGCAGTCTATTTTTCCAATTCCTTACATGAATAATGCACACAATTCATTCTGAACTTTTACATTTATTTTGAAAGCTTTATTTTATACACATCTACATATTTACAAATGGATTCCATGTTTCTTTCATCAAGCAACCACTTACACCCCAAGAGTACAATCTGCAAATGACAGGGAATGTTGAAACAAACATATTGCAACATGTGCAACGCACACAACAGAAAAAATGCTCCACGCTTTCAGATATGCAATCACTACCATACGCTTACACGTACATTCTACCATGCACAAGTCAAACAAACACCCCAAAGGCAAACTCACAGTCCAAACCATCACGCTAACATACAACTTGAACAACAAGAACTTCAAGAAGCATACAAGAGCATACCACACTGATGTGCAACATATCTAACACACATTCACTTTGAACAAACACTCACACACAAACTCACTCCAACACTTGCACAGTAAAAAAAGACTCTGGAACATCCACGGATGCTGAGTGTTGGAGATCAGTCAGAGTCGTCCTTGTCTCCGTTGTCGTCATCTAGCTCCTGCAGCATGTCTCTCTGGTAGCCCTCCCAGGTTCTCCGACTGTAGGAATGCTCCTCCTCACAGTACCCTGAAAGAGGAGAACCAAGCAATTAGGCTTGAGAGAATGCAATGGAAATTACCTTTAACCAAGGTAGCAGAGCATACACCCATGTCATGGGAGCATGTACAAATCCACATTGTATTAATCATATGTGAATTGTCTAAAATGTCCTCATTTAAGAAAATTTAAGCATTACCTCTTTTGCAAGAATGTCACATTTAGATGCAGTGCCCTTGATATATAAATATTCCTTCATATTGGAGATGTACAAGTGTATGGAATTGGAGCAGCGAGTTTGATGAATTATTGCCTCCACCAGTCCTAAGATAGCATAGTAGCAACTATGCTAACTACTAGCACTTCAATCAAAAGTGAGTACTAGTCGTACCTCCATAGCGCTCCTCTCTGTCACTACCGTCCTCGCTGTCTTCATCTGGGTATTCATTCCTCCAGTTCCCCTCCTCATTCTCGTCGTCTTCATCGTCATACACTTCCACTTCCTCCTCTTGCACCACAAGATCAGGCACCTGGAAAACCAGGAAGTCAATAAACTCCTTTACTGTCACCACACTGGTCAAGAACGTAGGTATTTCAAAAGTATATTAACTGTAGAGATTATCATGCGCATCATAAACCATTAACAAACTAGGTGTGAATGAGATCGGTACACCTGTCTGACGTTAAAATCACAGCTGTGAAGAACATGTTATATGACCCGTACCAGCTCTCCCTCGCCAGAGTAGGGCCTGACCGACAGGATGTCCTGAATCCAGCCTACTGTGACAGTTTCCTGGTAGTAAAGGTCATAAACGTAGTCATCCTCCCTTTCGCGATGCTCGACACCCACTCCCTCTCCAGACACACTCAGCTTCTCACGGATCATCTTCATCGAGTTACACAAGATTGTCTCTGGATCAGTAGTCACGGTCTGGGGAAATGGGAAGCAGAGACACAATGAAGAATGCCACATGTCATGCATAGACTTCGACAAAATGATTCTAATAATTATAATCAGAGGCAGAAATACTGGATTGTTCCCCGCCCCCCCCCTGCTAGCATGGTGTGGGGAGTGGGGAGCTTGAGCTGGGTGGAGCTGGGGGGCACTGCAATTCATCATCCAAACAATTGACTGGCTATTTCTAAAAGTCCAAAATACAGGTTGAATAAAAGCTAACATTGTTGTTAGGCTAACTGGTGCTACGATGGTGTTGACAGTGATCTTAAAATATTCTCTGTGTCTAAAGGTAACTTTATGTGCAGCCTTTCTCTTGATGTATTATTTTTAATGCTATATGTAAAGCACTTTGAATTGCCCCAGTTGCTATACAAATAAACTTGCCTTGCCTTCTTCATGTGGTATAGATCAATACAATTGTATTTTAATAATTGTAAACCTAATGGGCTGGTTTCATGGATGCAGATTAAGACTAGTTCTAGACTAAAAAAGCATGCTCTATGGCCATTTTCTTGCAAGTGCGATTTAATCCTGGACTAGGTTTAAGCCTCTGTGATACCAGCCGTAAGTGACTTAGTTCAGCGCTAAAAGTAGTAAGTAGTAACCACACTCAGTTCCCATACTTTCATGAAATAATAATGTGGTGTTGGCTAGGGCTGCAACGATTAGTCGACATAATCGACGACGTCGATCATAAAAACTCTTCGACGTGGAATTTTAGTGTCGACTAATCGTATAAATTTTTTTTTTAAATAAAACTTTATATATATATATATATGTATATATATTATTTTTTTAAAGTTCATATTTGCACTTTCATTTGTATTATTTAATTTATTTATTATTTTGTTTCATTGAAACAGAGATTGATTATTGTATGTATTAAATGTTTTGGAAGGTCCAAATTCAAATATTTCATGAGTCATTATTTGAATTTGCAATGGGAACGTATGTTAAGCCAGAGAGACTGGACAACAGGGTGACATTCACAGGTGTGCAGACTTGAGAAGGTGAGGTACAACATGCACTGGAGCCCGCAGCCACACGACTAATCGGAAAAATAATCGACAGATTAGTCGACTACCAAAATAATCGTTAGTTGCAGCCCTAGTGTTGGCATACATAACACCTTGATCAACACACTTACCTTTTTATAAGCTTCGTCCTGGTCTCCATCTTCCTGGATAATGTCAAACACTTGGACTTCACCCAGGGTCCAGTTGGCCTCCTTGTCCGTCGGTCCGTCCTCCTCCGCTCTCTCTGTGGGCTCTGTCTGAGCTGCGGGGATCGGAGCCGCTGGCAGCCCCGTCCGATGGCTGGAGAGGATCCTGTATCGCTCCTCCCGCCTGGTGCACCACTTGGCACTCCGCAAGTCTCCCATGATCCTTTGGGAGCTGGTCGCGGAGGGGCGCAGGGCATGGGACACACGGGGCCGGGCCATAGCCTCGCGGACTTGTGTTTGGACAGGGGCATCCTGGGACAAAGGAGAGACGGGACATTAGTCCTATGAGCTAACCTGCTTATAGAGGGTTGAGCCAGTGTAACGTGGGTGTATGGATGCATTCTATTTCTATTATTTAGCATATAGCAACCATATTGTTAGCCTCATAGCATAATTGCCTACGTCATGCTTCACTTGTGGTCAGCCGAGCCATCTTTGTTTGTAGTGTCAAAAATGCCCATGTCAAAGAGATGACTTGGGCAGATCACGATTTTGGGAATGTAACAAGCATTCTGATAGGCTGATGACAGAGGCAGTAAGGCACAGTGAATCAGCAGTGTTAGGAGAGTAGAGAGTAGGCAGATATCTCAATTTGGCCAAAATATGACGATATGAAACCTTTACGTTGTGGTCATATCACAGGCCTATTTATAAAAAAAGTAAAAATAAAAACATACAGATGTTAACTTAGTTGGCTGTGTTACTGACAGCCAACAGGTGATGCCTACATTTCTGCACTTTACTTCCAAAGCCAGAAAATAAGTATATATTATAGGTAGCAATACAGAAAAAAGGTTTTGGTAGCTGGCTAAGACTAATCAAACATTTATTAGTCTGCTAGCTAGTAGCAAGCTAGCTTACAGCTAAGGAAACACTTGATGGCTGCTGTCTAGGCTGACTCAGGCTGAGTTCGTCAATTCGCTCAGAGAGCGCCGGAGCGCACACTGGGCTCAACGTCATAAAGGGACGAAGTCATTTGATTGGACGAGAGGCGTTCCGTTGAGTGCTGATCAGATTTCCGGAGCGTATTTACGAACGCACCCCTCAGTTAGCTCGCTAACTAGCTAAGAGCTATGTTGTTTTTAGCACATCGATACAAAGCGTTTAGCGAGCTACTCTCTAGCACGGAGAGATGCTATAATAGGTCTCGTTAAAAACCCAAATACCTCTTTCTAGCCAAGCTGGTTACTAACGTTATCTCACTAGTAGCTAATTAACAAAAGAAAGCAGCATCCGTCACGCAGGCCCACGCACAGCGCGCTGTACCACACTGTTCCTCCGTTCAGGAAACACCGAGGCTTTGACAGCGGCCTTACTTACTCACCTGAGAGGCGACGGTGGCCACGAGTTTGAAGACTGAGTTCTCCACCTCCGTGTCGGCGGGTTCGGGCACGGGTTCCCCGGCGGTAGTGTTCTCCCCTGGCCGTATGCGTTTACAGGCCAGCAGTAAGGCGTCGGCGGGGTCGGTGCCTCGCTTCCTCTTCACCCGGAGGATGGTGGTGCTGCTGGGGTCCATGTTGGTGCCACAAGGCGCTTCTGTCTGGGACAACAACACAACACAGAGACGAGAAGGCAGGAGAGGGCGGGGCTTCAAATAACGAGACGGCAGAAGAGGGCGGGGCTTCAAATAACGAGAAGGCAGAAGAGGGCGGGGCTTCAAATAACGAGAAGGCAGAAGAGGGCGGGGCTTCAAATAACGAGAAGGCAGGAGAGGGCGGGGCTTCAAATAACGAGAAGGCAGAAGAGGGCGGGGCTTCAAATAACCAGGAGGAGTCATGTGCTCTCACACACGCACACGCACACTCACACGCACACACACTTTTCACATTACTTCGAACAGTGTATTGGGAAAATTATTATTTAATCTCATTTAATCAATAAATAATGGTTTAACGTTTATTTTCATAAAGGTTAGTCTGAATGAGTGTGCGTGTGTGTGATGTCATTGGTTTTATTTTTGGTTCAAAACGTTTAATCTGTATAAGAATGATCCTGATTCTTTTTTGCTATCCAGGATCAGATGGAGCTGGGTGATCTCCTCTATAGGACCCAAAACCAACCAGATAGATCTGATCCCGGGCTCTTGTTCAGAGGTAATCTGATCGGATTTGGGATCCTATTATGGGATTGGATCACATTTTGAAAATGGGTTGTTCAAAAGGAAAAAATAATAATCTGAAATTGGATTAGCACATAATCGAGTATTGGATTCGATCTGGATCAAACCATAATGTGTTGTTCAAAACTTTTAGTGGGATACCTTTGATCCCAAAAATGGGATGGGTGGATTCAGAAGGATAACATGTAATACAACTGGTCAAATAATACAACATATGCAGGCTATCATGTAGTATATATACATTCATTTATATTTTGCATTTTATTTGTTTAACCGTTACAGTGATAAAGTAGGCTACCTATTACCCTTTGACGGTATCACAATCAGAATCAGAATAATTTTTTATTGCCAATATAGTATTTGAACATACAGGAAATTTACTTGGTGAGGTTGGTGCATTACAGGACATAAAAAACAACAATATAAAAGCAACAATAGTTTAAAAAGAGAATGGCAAAAGTGGCAATAGAACAATAATTAGTCATGTAAAACTAATATAGATTACACTGTCAGTTGTATGTGTGTTGTGTGTGTGTGTGTGTGTGTGTGTGTGTGTGTGTGTGTGTGTGTGTGTGTGTGTGTGTGTGTGTATGTCAGTCTAGAAGTCGTCTGAGATAGGCTGAAAAAGATGGCTGTGTAATTGGTCTTTTCAAACACACATCCATTGAACATCAATTAGCTGATGTGCTTTGGTGTGTGTTCAATTAAATCAATCATGCCCAAGGCCTATAAACTCTATGTTTATCTCCACTACACCAAAGTGGTGGAACCATGGACTCAAAAGGACCTAATTTCAGGTCCACACACAGAAACCCATACACTGTTGGAGGGTGTTAGCTGCCATTATGCCTCGATAGTATGGAGTTGTAACTCTACTAAGGGTGGAGAAGTGACTAACAAAAAGAAAAAAGGCATTTGGATTGAAATCACCCAGAATGTGAATGCCAGAAAACAGAAGATGATGATGCCTATAAGTCACTTTTTAAACCAAGAGAAACCAAAATAGCAGAAGTACAGATTTGCCTGGCAGAGGAACAGATCACTCTTACCAAACTACAGCAAACCAAAGCCAGACTTGAGATCCGCCTCCTAAAAGCACGGCTTCAAAAAGCTGATCCCTCCACAAGGAAGAAGAACTCTGAACGTTCTTGATTTTGTTAACTATTGGACATTTAGCCTATTAATGTATTGTGTATGTAAATGTATTTGTGCATAATGTATATTTGTTTGTTTTAATTTATTTGTTGTGGGTCAGATGAGGGGTCTGACTCTTGAAAATGGAAGGGTTTTTATTGTGCTGTTTTCTGTCTCTTCAAATAAAAACACTTAAAGTGACCCCACACTGGCTATTCTACCTGTTGTTCTTTGCATAGCTAGTAGCCTACATTGTGATGCAGTCCCATTTAGAACACTGGTAATCCGGATTTGGTAATCTTGAAAAGTTTCTATCTGGATCAGGGTGATCCAATCCAATGTTGCTTTGAAATACCGGCACAAAAGTAAGATGGATTACTTGACCCTGAATAGCAAAACACAGGATTTCCAAATCCAGATCATTCTGATCCAGATAAAACACTTTTTGAACAACTGGGCCCTGAGGTGCTGGTTGAGATGCGGAGAGCGCAAGCCAGACATAGGCAAAGGCAACAACAGACCAGCTCTTCTCCAAAATAAAAGAGAGAGGTATGTCTAATGATATTTTCAGCACTGTCAAAAGTCTGACGGAATTGAGGCTATAGCATGTTCCAGAAGGTGAAAGTGTCAGTTCTTGAAGCTTGTCTCCATTTTTTGAGTGGAGGGGTCTTTGACTGAAGAGCCCTCCTCTCGGCGGGAACTGCGAGTCAATGCGAGAAACCACAGGAACATGAAGACACCTGAGGATTGTAAAAATAAAAATAAAGTGTCATCAAATTCAATTCAATTCAATTATACTTCATTTATCCCCGTGGGGAAATTCATTTTGCCACGCCACTCTCTAAAAACAACACATGACAACACAACATAAAGGACAGACAACAATACTGGGCCAGCCATGTATAGTATATAAAAAATAAACAGTGAGATCATGGTAGAAAAGTGGATAAAAAGATGGCTATAGTTATTATATTAAAATACTAAAAAGTGATGATGATGATGATTAAAATAAATAATAAATACAGATTCAGGAGCCTTGACCCCGACTACTACTTTAGTTGCCATTGATTAGTGTCATAATATCTTTATTTGACAGATAATAAATGATTGAATACTCGGTGTTAAAACGTATACGTGGCTATGATACTGACCTTGGAAGCAGTTGAATGCACTGAAGAGGTAAAGTCCAGGGAGGGGGAGAGGGCCGTAGGTGCAGAACGCTAGCCCCCATGGTAGTCCTAGTACACAGCTCAGGCCGAGAACCGTGGCCCAGTCCTTCCACATCCTACTCCTCCTCTCCTGGTACCGTGTTCCTTTCCTCCTCATCCTCAATAGCTTCACCACTACGACACCTAGCATGGCCGTGTTGAAGAGGAAGACCAGGCCCAGGTAGCCGATTACTGTGACGTAGCTGACTGCTTCAAGGCTGCCTCCTGCAGCACTGCTTAGCCAACATCTACAATGAGACGAGAGGGACATTTAAAACACAGCCTCTCTTTCTGTTGTTGGTGGCTTCTGTACTTGACGAGTCTTGTGTTTCAGAAAAGACTGACATGGTTTCAAATAATTGACTTCAGGTCAGATAGATTCAGGCAGATTTCAGGTCATTTATCTCTCCCTTTGATGAAGGACAAACACAGTGAAATGGGTCTTACAGTTCTGTGTCCGAGCCATTGGTGGCCCCCTTCACAGAGAGGCTGTATTTGCCATAGACTCCTGAGAAACCGCAGGCCACCACAATCACAGTAGGAATGCCTGGAAAGAAGCATGACTGAAGTTAGAGCTCTGACCAAAATATGAAACCAGCATGGTTTATGATCTATTCAATGACCGAACGGTGTCTCCTAACATTCTTTTTGAGTCTCTTTTTGAGTCTCTTTGTAAACATTGAAATATAACCTTACTGTATTCTGCATTTCTACTGTATTTCCCTAAACAGCCAGCAGGTGCCGCTGGCTACCTGACTAAGACAATACGGCTTGGGGTATCTATCGTCTCACCCCATCCAACCAGACTCAGTTTGAGGAGGTATTTCCTGACGTAGATGTTGAAGATGCGGACCAGGAGCACGTAAAGGTGGAATCCTTCGATGGCCATCCAGGTGAAGGTGGACAGGAGAGCCCAGTGCAGAAGCAGCCCGAGAGCCACACAGACTCCCTCACTCTGTCCCTCAGCTCCGTACCAAGCCCACCACCCACTCAGGAGGAAGGAGAGATGAAGACACAGTATTGCCCCTGTCAGTTGCATGTGGATGCCAATGGACTGGTCAGAACGGTACTTCCTGTGGGGACAGGAAACAAGAGGCCCAGGTCAGTGAGGTCACCCTCTGAGAATAGATCTTAAAAAAAAGAAGAAAAAGTGAAGTGAAGAAAAAGGAATTGTTTTTTGAAGTTGTAGTTGCTCATCTATGCATAACATTGTGTTGTCATAGGTTGCGGTATTGGTCTTTATTTGACTTTTGACATTTTGAAGCAAGTAGAATTCTTACCTTTGACATAAGTACATGGAAAGGGCTACTATTGTGAACACCACAGAGAGGGATGAACCGATGTAGGAGATGTAGTTGAGGCCGGCAGCATTAGCAGAGTCTACTGACACCTTTGGATTCTTCCCGTGGGAAAGTGATATAAGACAAAAGGGTATGTTTCAGTCGAATTGTTGAACAGTTGACAAACTGACTTACTGGGTAAGAGAACATTTTACATGTATAGACTTCTACATCAGATGAAAAAAAAGTCAAATGCTACCAGAAGCACTGCAAAAAAACTGAGGTGGTCGCAGCTGCAGACAAACTCTCTGTAGTTATGGTCGGTCGTACAGCCGTCTGTACTCCAGTTTCCTGTAAACCACACGAGAAAGAGAGAGAGAGAGAGAGAATGAGAGAAACCATAATGTGCTCACCCTGACCACCTAAGCGTGCGCACAGTCTGTGGATGCTTTTAAACGAGGCCTTAAAACCCACTGTTTTAATAGAGCCTTTTATTCATATTTGTTATTTTTATTGAAATGTTTATTCATGTGTTTTAATCTGAGGGTTAGGGTTAGTTTTTAATCTACATATTTGAGATTTTCCGTAAAGTGCATGACAAATAAAATTATTATTATTATTATTATTATTATCATCATTAAGTGCAAAATCTGCAGTACAACAGGCAAGATCAGCAAGAGGACAAATAGTTGTTTTCTCTTTATGAGTCAGGTCAAAGCCCCCTTCTACCTGTACCATCACCGTCATCAGAGTCCTTCCAGAACACACAAATCCCTCTGTCACTCTGAAATGCAGATAAATAGAACATGTATTACATAGAACTTGAATACAAATGCAGGAATATTATGAATGCTTCATAATAGACACAGAGACTGTCACAGTGACTACAAAACGATAGTATATAAAAACCACAAGTTATGTAATATTAACAACATGAACTATCCTCCAGTGACAGGTAGGGTCTACTTTAGTTGCTATAGTTGAAGTGGTTTGGTTGTTTAGGCATGTGGACTCCAAACCACTGAATGTTCCTCTGTCCAACCACTCACCTCATTGGAGTGTTTGAATCGTATCCTGACAGGCTGGTCAAGGTTGTTCACAGCCTGGTCCCCTACCCTGACTGCTACCACAGATTGTTCCAGAACCTTCCCTCCCGGGAGGCCTGACGCTGGACCAAGCTGGGGGAAACATAGGAGAGGAGTGACAAAAAGCAATAACAGGGGCTGCTCATTCAGAGAGATTACATGTAGCCTACACATGTGTTGCTTTTATCAACTACCCGTTAACAAGCTTTAGCGCTCTGATACCAACAAAGATTATTAAGAATAGATTCCTATTTTGGTAAGAGATACCAACCCTGAAAAGAGAACTGTTGAGCACCGACACAACAACCCACACATCCTCCAAGCTGAGAGAGGCATTTTTCCTGCTTTTCTGAAGGGCATTTGGTGGGATGTGGACCGTGTGCTCTGGTGTTGGGCTCTTTTCTGCCTGTGGTGGAATATATGGAAACATTAGGAGTTTCCCTCGGACCAGATTTGTGCTCTTTATGGTATTCATGATTGAGCATGTAGCCATGGGAGCAAGTACATATTACAAATTGCATATTACATTCTATATAGGCCTACAGGGGTGCAAACTGGTGATGGCCCAAAAAGGTGACACATTTTTGGCTGAAAACGAAGAAAATTATCAATGCGTGGCTAACCTTAGAGGATGGTTGACTTATTTTGAGGTAAAAACGGCTAATTTAGCAGAAATGTGACACGTTTGCACCCCTGTATATATAGGCTATATATATGTGTGTTACTGGCATAATTTACTTCATCATTTACCACAAAGTGTGCAAAAGTAACATAGAAATACTGAAATCAAGATCCCACCTCATTAGATGAGTTGACGAAGCTTTGGGAGAAGTTGGGCATTCTTCCACTTCTAGCCCTTATTGTGCACGTAGCTATCTTTTCTTCATAGCACCTTCCAAAACACAATTCACAGTTACCCTTTTTGTTTTTGTTTCTCTAGAATTTGAAATGTTTATAGAACTGTAAGGTTGTCTCTCTCATCGAGATAGGACAACATACAATACATGTGTGTTACTGTATGTTTTACCTGGTCCAGGGCACATTGGACATTGGATTGAGACATCGGTCAAGAACATGTTCACAGTATTCTGGAAAAGTGATCAAATCATTAGATTACATTATCAATCCTACACTAACAACCACGTTGGCATAGCACTGAAGCCAGTGTTGGCCACTGTAACTCATTGGGGACCACATACAGTTCAGATCAGAGTTGGCAACACTGACATACACTATACTATAGTACTTTATATACGTAGTCTTAATGATATTGCTGGTCATCCACTGTAGTTCACATGTAATAAAACAACAGTTTGTCCATTCTAACATTTGGTTAACACATAGATCTTACCTGTGTTTCCCATAGTTAAAGACTCAGAGATACATATCCAAATGAGCAGGAAATAACGGGTCCCCATCTCTCTCTTTCAACTGTCACATGGACACTGTTAGTTGTTGTCTTGCTCGCTGCTAGTAACTACATATGTTTTTCCGGCTACTGGTTTCATATCTCATTCTCAACCACAGGGGATGTTTGACAAATACGGGAAGCTGATGATTTATTTGAACACAACTTGCTCAAATCCCTCACAAAGAAATGTTATTATGAAATGTTTCAGAGATAATACATTAACAGGAAAATGCGTTGTGAGGAAAAATGTGTTGACTAATGAAAGATTGCATGCTTAACTCCATCTGAGTGACTATTCTGCGACTCAGAGCCTCAGACTAGAAAAGAGGATGTTGAAGTTTCACAATCAGTGTTTGCAAAATCATCACAATCGCTTACTTGTGCAGAGAAAAAAAGGAAACGGTCAAAAGCATTAGGGAATGTCTTCATGAGATATTTGGAATTGGAAGTGAGACTACTTCAAATGTCAGTTTCCTTGCAACACACGTTCCACAGCCGGCTAGACTGTAAAAAGCCAGTAAAACTATTCATGTAAATTCATGAATTCATTCTTGTAAAACTATGACGAGGCTGTTTGAGGCTATTATAATAACTATACCAAAGAAAACACTGGAAACCCAAATGTATTATATTAATTTAATTACATTATGTGAACTGAAGTAGTTATAGAGTTACTATAGGTGGTACTGTTAAAAAGACCAGCCCTACTAATAGATCTTTTCATAAAAAGCATGCATCCTCCAGGTAGTTTTTCACCCACAGTGACCGGTACATCTAATTAGTTACTAAGCATACCAATACAGTCAGTTTAGCACTTGAAGGCACACTATTAATACATTCTGATTACCTTCAACATGACAGAGATATAGTAATGCTAATGCTAAAGCATAGACTCTTGGGCAGGAATTCAATCATTGCAGATAGCGGACATTATGCACTGCGCTTCTTAAAAGTGGATTTGATTTGCCCTAGCAGTGGGTCCTGAATCAAAGGAATGTCAAATAGGGCTGGCTTATTAAACACTAGCTAAAGGAAAGCCTTCAGTTGCTTTTTAAAAGAGCCAAATGTTGTTGTCTTTTAATAGTGGTATTGCTGAAATGGAGGTTTCTGAGTGACAATCAACACATTTACTCTACCACCCCCCCCCCCTCATACTATTTAGGAAGAGACAGTAGACTACTGCTAAACTCCTTCTATCAAACACACTTCTTCAGTGTGTAAAAAGCAGCTATCTGGTCCTGACTGAATGACAGCCTAGGTCTGACTATTTTTGTAGTGATTGATGCCAGGAAACAGGTCCTGGTTGGACTTGGCGGTGGAGTTCTCCAGACCCCCAGATGTGAGCTTGGTGTCAGCCCTCCACCGTCTCTCCTTCCTCACCGTGCCGCAGATCCACAGGAAGATGAAAAACCCTTGTTGAGAAACACACAGACAAATCATCACCCAGGGTTTTTCTGTATTTGTATACAAACGCCTTCCCTTTTCTCCCCCTTTCTTTCTTCACCTCTCTTATCTCTCCATGCTGCCTCATCAGCTTCACTGTCTCTTCCTCTATGCTCTCCTCTCTCCTCTTCACAGTAATAACGCACTTATCGTGAGCTTAGAATTATAAGGTTCTATCTCCGTTTAGGGTAGTTCAGAGATATTGAGCGTCAACGTTTTTGCATTCCATTATGTTTTGTGAGATGGAACCTTTGTATTTGATTAATTACTAACTAAAAAAAATCAACATTTAAAAAATAACACCATACAGGCATTAATAAACACCTAATGGATCAGATTATGTAAAAAAACTCAATTTTGACCAAAAATGGAGATAGAACCTTATCATTCTAACGTCACTAATAGTTCACCTTGGAGGGAGTTGAAGATGCAGAAGACATAGAGGATGGGGTAGTTGGTGTGTCCGTAGCCCAGGAAGGCCAGCCCCCAGGTGGTCCCCAGGAGACACGTGAGACCCAGGACGGTGCAGACGTCCCTGCAGTCTAGAGGCTGCTTGCCCCGGCTGCCGTACCTTTTCAGGTGGCAGATCCTCGACGCCACTGACAACAGGACGCCAGAGTTGACGAGGAAGACGAGAGCGAAGTAGACCAGGTTCATACCGTAGAAGAAAGGGAGGTCAATGATCCAACAGCTGAAAAGGAGGAAGGGTTGGTTATGATGTAGGGTTGGCTTAGAGAGATAGCGGGCCAACAGACACTTATAGTGCGTGTGTGGTTACAACACTGGTCGTAGGCAACTACAACTACAACAACAAAGCGGTAACCCCCTGCCACTTTTTTGGTAAACGGCTGAGCGATGGGGCTGTAGATTATAACTGCTGTCAAATTCATAGCAAGAGCTATGGATGCATGTCTGACCATCCATGAGATCAAAAACATGTTTTGAAGCTATACAGTGTTTTTTTTGTTTTTTTTACAAACAATTTAGTAAAACAAGCTCATACAGTATGTTGGGTTCAGATGGGGTAAGACTTTTGAACTAAGCTCATGAGGTTCTACGTTCTATTGGTTGAGATTAAATGGCTATACGTGATTCATTTAGGGTTAGGGTCGCCTTTTACTTTGCAGTAGAAGTCTTAGGAGACACAGTAGAGGGGAAAAGCAGGTGTCTCAGGAGACGCAGTGCTGGGGGGTAGTAGATGTCTCAGGTGGAGCAGTTAAGGTGTAGACCCTAAATAGATGGGTCTTCAGTCTCAGACGGAAGATGGGTAGTGACTGAGCACCTCTATGTTTGCCTCACCAGTGTATTTATGTCCCCACTTCCCTTGTACACCCTGTCAGATAATCTCAGATAGTTTTGCCCAGGTTCTGAGAAGAGATCTCCCTGTTTGTTTTCTTTAGCATTTAGACTGCTCGTGTCTTTTTTCTGTTACCCTTGTTTTTGGAGACTGTGTTTTCTCCCCTTTTGTTTTTTTCCGTGTACCAGTCCAGTTGTAATTCTGTTCGTTTACTATCTCATCTCGCTGCCTCTCGTCTGTGCCTTGTCCTGCACCGCACCCGGGTCCACACCACACAGCACACCCTTACAGAATGATATTGATATCATGCGAACGTTCATTCAGAGAAAGTCAAACTTTTACTCACATTGTGTTTGTTTTGTTAGTGTCTGACAGAGACATTTCTGCTGGACCGTAAAATGGTTTGACATCCTTGACTGACAACGCGATTCCCACAAGGACGCCAGGGACACCTGAACAATGCACACAACACTAATGACATTATTGACCGCTCCAGTCAGTCATGGTAAAAGGGTAAGGTCATCAAGTAAGGTATTGGGTAGATATTATCATGGCATACATATTATTTTGCATCTCATAATGTAGAAATACAATGCAATACATGACATTGTATTATAACATGGATTTCCATCTTAAAACGTTAGATTTTTAACTGGAGGGGGTCTCTATCTGTGTCCCTCTTATCTGAATGTATGCTTTTTGTTCATGTTTGCAATATAAATTATGGCATAACTCTGACTCACCCCAGCCAATCAGAGACAGCTTGGCCATGTAGTGGCGGTAGTAGGTATTGAAGACCTTGACGAGGAGCAGGTAGAGGTGGACAGCTTCGATGGCCATCCAGGTGAAACAGCTGAGCAGGCTGTAGTGCATGGTCGCTGCGATGAACACACACACCCAGTCCATGTTCATGGTGGCCCCCCACTCGCTCAGCAGGAAGGAGGTGTTGAGCAGGAACAGAGCCCCGCTCAGGGACACGTGGATGCTGTTGGAGTGGTCTGTTCTAGTGTTCCTGGAGGAAGGGTACAGCAGAGACAACATAATGTGGGGGTGGCGGCTGTGGCGCAGGAGGTAGAGTCGGCGTCTAACGATCGCAAGGTTGGCAGATCGGCGGTTCGAGCCCCGACCGGCCACATGTCGAAGTGTCCTCGGGCAAGACACTGAATGCCAAATTGCTTGCGGGGCGGCGGCGCCTTGCATGGTAGCTTGCCACCGTTGGTGTGTGAATGTGTGTGTGAATGGGTGAATGAGAGGCCATTGTAAAGTGCTTTGGAATAAGGCGCTATACAAGTCAGACCAATTACACAATGTTAAATACGTCCAGCATACCAGGACACATACAGGATACCAGATAGGCCTACTGTGCATGAGAAATACATGGACAGTCACAGACAGGACCAGATACATGAGAAACACCTGGATACATAGCAAACAGACCTGCTTAGGAAATAGGTGAGGAACGATACAGCCGTGAAGAAGGCAGACAGGCCGCAGCCGATGTAACTGATATAGGACAAGATTTCCCAGTGCACTTCATCAATAGCGCCCTTGATCTGGAGGGATTAAGGACGGAATTGTATAACCATCATCAATATTCGATTCATGGATATACTATATAGTTAGAGAAATCGATTGATTGACAGATGTATCACCAGTAGCACAGAGAATGGAGTGGTGTGATTGCAGCTACATTCCACCACAGTCTGGTCCGGCTGTCTGTTGATGGAGGTTACACACCCGTCTGTTTTCCATCGCCAGTTTTCTAGGAGGCCATTCACAAACACGGTTCGTCACACAATCAGTTTGGAAAGCTCAAAATGTCAACCAAAGTGTCAGTGATGAGCCAATGATGTGCAACGTTTAGTCCGCCCAGAATAGACAGCCTCACTTCCTTAAAATAGTAACTGTGCATGGGAATTAATGAAAACGTAAAAATTAGAACAAAATAAATACCCACCACGTTCATCAAAAAAGTGACATATCAGATTATGATGCTTCTGTAGAAAAGAGAACAAGACAAAGTTACACAAAGACAAAATCTGTTAACCCAGATACCCAGTCTGAGAGGCTCTTCTCAGGAAAGGGCAGAGCAGACTGTTTTTCCTGAGAAGGCTGAGGTCTTTCGGCGTCTGCAACAAGCTGCTGCGAATGTTTCATCAGTCGGTGGTTGCCAGCGTTCTGTTCTTCGCCGTGGCCTGCTGGGGTGGAAACATCTGTGCCAGGGATGCTGCGAAGCTAAATAAACTGGTGAAGAAGGCCAGCTCTGTGGTGGGGTCCGGGCTGGACAGCCTAGAGGTGGTGGCAGAACAGAGGATGGGGAAAAAACTGGCCGCCATGCTGGCCAATCCCTCCCACCCGATGTACTGCGAGCTGGCGGGGATGAGGAGCAAGTTCAGCCACAGATTTGTTCTCCCCCGTCAAAGTACAAAAAGATTTGGACAGTCCTTTGTTCCAGCTGCACTCCGACTCTACAACCAGGCCCTGCAGGGTGGGGGAGACCTGGAGCTGAGAGGCCGTTAAGACTGCTACTTGGACTACATGCACTTGAGCACTTTATCTTGCACTTATTGAGCCTGCACTGTTTTATCTATTTATCTGTTTTATCTATTTATTTATTGAATGTTTTCTGTCTGCCCTAACTAAGCTGTTTGACAACTAAATTTCCCCATTGGGGACAATAAAGGTTTTCATCATCATCATCAGTCTGCTGAAGCTCTGTTTGATTGTTTAGTACAACACAGGTAAACGCTGTTGGTTGTCGTTATAGTTTTGCCCAGGTTTTGAGAAGAGATCTCCCTGTTTGTTTTCATTAGCATTTAGACTGCTCGTGTCTTTTTTTCTGTTACCGTGTTTTTTGGAGACTGTGTAACTTGCTGGGGGGATACTGTGTAGGGAATCTTAGGCAACACGCACACATGCACACGCACAACACACACACACTTACTGGTGTTATCGAATCCATCACACTGAACTTCATCTCCACTGGAATGGTCAAGTTCACAAGTCGTCTTCCCCCAGCTATCTCTATCCTGATGACCATGGAGTTCACATCTTCCCCCTCAAACTGGTTGGAAGAGGGAGGGACCATGACATGGAGGATTAGTGAGTAGAGATTCCATAAAGCCTAGTCTAAGTTATTGATTGAATGGTGTGAATTGCATTGTGTAGGCAGGTTCATCGTATGTGGAAAGGCCTTACCAAGAACTGCCTGGGTGATTTATAGGTCACCACACCGACTTTCCTTTCCTCCTCTGGGATGTTCCAGAATGCGTTGACAGGGAGCCGTATCTCTGGAATGTAGGTCTCGTTTTCAGGCAGGAGCTAAATGGTCCCCAAACATGGGTCGGAGAGAAATCCAATACATATCTGTTGTGCAACACAGTTTAAGAAGATCCTCAATTAGACCTAGATTAGGCCTAAATCCTAGACTAAAAAGCAGCTTCAATGGAGACTCTCTAATTGATTTAGGCTAGGACTTGGCAAACCAGCCTGTGGTATTCCATGCATTACTATACTGCAGGGGAGGCTGGTGGAGGTAGAAATTGGAGGATGGACTCATTGCAATGCAGTCTATATTAGTTTTACATACTCTAATTTACAGCCCACATAATTATTGTTCTACTGCCCCTTTCTGTCATTGTTTTTTTAGACTATGTTTGCGTATATATAGTTGTTTATTACATTTTTGCTGTTTTTTATTATATTGTTGTCTTTACCTTTATGTCTTATGCACCAACCACAACAAGTACATTTCCTGTATGTGCGAATATACTTATAAAGTCTAAAGGCAATCAAAATAATTCTGATTCTGATTCTGATTCTGAATGGACTTGTACCTCAGGTGCTTTTATCAGCAGCATGTTGTTGTCACCACTGGTCTGGTTGGTCATGTTGACTGTGACCACTGTCAAAGCTAAATCTCTCAGGTTGTAGGACACAGACCCTCCAGGCAAAGAGATGTTGATGATACTGTGAATGATGTGCTGTTCAACCCTGTCAATCAAAACAAATAGAGGAAAGGTTGTCAACACGAAAAATGGTGTGTCTCTGACTTTGTAAGTAAATAGATACAGGTTTTCCGGTTAGTTACTTACGATATAAACAGTTTCGCCATCATGGGATTGTCAGAAAACAGGATTCGGCACATGTTATGTATGTTCAGGAGCTTTCTCAGAGCCGTCAGTCCCGGGCTAGGGAGATCGTTTATTTCCGCAATAAGTGTTTTGATTGGGTTTTCTTCACATGCTATGACCTCACATTTAGATAATGCTGGGGGTATAGGTAATGATGAATAAAGAATAAAGTTAGTCTTTGGAGCCTTTATACAAACCAGTATTACACACAAGACTCGCAGCCTAAGGATTTGAGTAAGCTCCCTTAGTTAAATGCATCTGAGGCTTCAGTTCTAAGCCCCTAACACAGTCTTGCGGCAGGCAACACATCTGGGTTCGAACCCAGTTGGTCGCACAGACATCAGAGAGAGAGAGAGAGAGAGAGAGAGAGAGAGAGAGAGAGAGAGAGAGAGAGGGAGAGAGAGAGAGAGAGGGAGAGAGAGAGAGAGAGGGAGAGAGAGGGAGAGGGAGAGAGAGAGAGAGAGAGAGAGAGGGAGAGGGAGAGAGAGAAAGAGGGTCAGAGAGAGAGGGAGAGAGCGAGAGAGAGAGAAAGAGAGAGAGAGAGAGAGAGAGAGAGAGAGAGGGAGAGGGAGAGGGAGAAAGAGAGTCAGAGAGAGAGGGAGAGAGGGAGAGAGAGAGAGAGAGAGAGAGAGAGAGAGAGGGAGAGGGAGAGAGAGAAAGAGGGTCAGAGAAAGAGGGAGAGAGCGAGAGAGAGAGAAAGAGAGAGAGAGAGAGAGAGGGAGAGAGAGAAAGAGGGTCAGAGAGAGAGGGAGAGAGAGAGAAAGAGAGAGAGAGAGGGAGAGGGAGAGGGAGAAAGAGGGTCAGAGAGAGAGTTAGAGGGAGAGAGAGAGAGAGAGGGAGAGGGAGAGAGAGAGAGAGGGTCAGAGAGAGAGGGAGAGAGCGAGAGAGGGAGAGAGCGAGAGAGGCAAAACTTCTGGATTCGAACCCAGTCGGTCGCACAGACATCTTCCGAAGGGAATCACTGCTAGAGGATGACATCACATCCGGTTTCAGAGCACCCTGAGTCCGCAGACAATGCAGATAAATGTAGTTCATGCTCACAAATATTGAAGTTCATTTGGCCAGATGGGGATCCAGGAGTGTCCGTTATCTGACACGTGTTGGTTAGGTCTGCTGTTGTTGAGTTCCATGGTAAACACAAAGGCTTGCATTCCACATGGCAGGGGTCCTTATGCCACATACACACCATCTCATTCCCGACATCTTTGATGATGATCAATTGATTTTGTTTTGATGTCATATTCACCATAATCCCCGTAGTTGAGGTCTCTACTGAACAACGTTCTGTGGAAATGAAAAAGTGAAACATCTCTACCATAGCAGTTAACAACAACAACAACAACAACAACAACAACAACAGTAACAACAAATGTCTTTAGCATCTGGTTAAAAGCGTATTTGCTAGAGTTTCAATTCAAGTTTAATTCATGAGCCCCATTTATGATTTGCGTTCATTACATACATGTTATGGACAGACAACGCTTTCGGAGTAAACACACAGTTAGAGACATTTGGTGTATTACCTGCCAGTCCACCTGATATCATCAGAAGCAGGTGCAGAAGAAACATTGTACCTGCCTGCAGTTTAGAGCTGAACAGATTATGAGCAGCCAAATCATCAACTGTTATTCGGATCCAGCACACACAACTCATCAACATCACAAAACAAACTTAACACAACAGTGGTTACTTCTAGCATAGCAGCATTATGAAACACACACTCTCTCTCACTCTCTCTCTCACACACACACACACACACACACACACACACACACACACACACACACACACACACACACATAAATACACACAAACTCCAAACCTTATTTAACTTACCTTACTTAATTTCACATGTATTCTGTGTCCTCATGAGGTGAGCCTATGATCAGTCTCACCCTTGGGTGTTTTGTACAGAAGAACGCATCATATGAATCACTGAATGAATCCCATTGTCATACAGCTTGGACTTTGACACCTTTTCTGCGAAGGGACCTTGTGTAGTTAGTCAAATTAGATAATGATATTTATGAACTTACGTACGAAAACTGGGTCATTTGTTTAATGCAAATAATTTGACTACATTTGTATTGCTTTTAGTAAACAACAGTATTCCGATTTATATAAGTGTTGTATATTGTTGTCGATATATATATTTATGTAAACCAGCTCCTTCCCTTCTTGTGATTAGTTTTTTTTTTTAAAGTTTTTTTTTTCTTCCCTTTCCTAACACCAGGGGAGCCACCCCTCCTAAATTTCGTTGTTTGGTACCTGTACTGTAGCAATGACAATAAAGTCCATTCATTCATTCATTCATTATAATTAAGCCAGCTTTGTACAGAGTATGAACGACAGAAACATTTACATATATTCATGGCAATTATCACTTTTGCCTAAGTTATTCACACAGCCTTTCCTCAAATGTAATTCTTATCAAAGAGAGGCTTCACATCATTACACCAAAA
>NC_137689.1:9497611-9545111 GCF_963989245.1 Nansenia antarctica | reverse complement strand
CCTAACCTCTTGTAAAATAAACAAATAAAAAACCAGGGGACATGGAGATTCAGATTCAGTTTAGAAGTTGAGTTATGGATTATAGAGTTTAGTAAGAATGCTCTTGCAGGTCCTGACAGCAGCACACAGAAGAGTGGAGGTTAGCAAACCTTTGAAAGGAAGTTCATTGTAAACCTGAAACGAGATCAGTGTCTGTTAGCATGAGTATCCATGACATGTGTCAGGCAGGCCACAGAGGAAAGACAAGGCACAGCAGAGAGTAATGCAGGAGGACAGCCACAGAAACACATGGCCCAGAGGAGGATAAGGCTGCCACCTGCTGGCTACGTAAAAAGGTGCAGGTTGAGCCGGATGAGAGCCGCAGCCAGGTTGATGTGACCTTGACATTAGCTTTGCTGAATCCTTGAATGGCCCGCGCTTTTCTCCTCGTAACGACTCGCGTTTCCTTTGGAAAAATTCTGGCGGTTTTAATTTTGATGCTAGCCCAGATGTCGGTGAAGTTTTGCAGGTCTCATGCTATCATTAGCCAGCACGTATGGAGCTATTTTAGTGCCATCAGACATTGAATTGTATTCGATAGATTGAATTGAATTGAATATGAGCACAAATTGAATTGTATTTGACAGATCTGAATTGTATTTGACAGATTGAATTGAATCTGAGTACAAACTGAATTGTATTTGACAGATTGAATTGTATTCAATTCAGTTTTCATTATTTTAATTCAGTTTTCAAATTCAGTTTCTCTAAATACAATTCGGTTTTTCTCAAAATACAATTCAGTTTTTCTCAAAATACAATTCAGTTTTTCTCAAAATACAATTCAGTTTTAGAGGCACTCATCCGGGGACTCTGGGCTAGGTAGAATAATAGAGCACTGATTCTAAGAGCAATTGCGCGTCATCTCCCTGTCATCAGAACCATAGACGGATCATGAAAAAATGGGCCCCTGGGCCTGGACGTGTAGAAAGCCCCCACCCCCCTCCCCAGCGCAAACACATTTTTTTTTTAGAGCGCAAGTAAACACAATGCCAACAGCATATAAGACATAGCTACGTTTACCTGCATCTCAACAGGTTTTACAGCGGAGGAACACTCAAAGCCAACAGCACAATAACTAGAAAAAATTCACCTGTATTTCAACGACACAGGATTTACAACACAGGCATGCCACACTCAATTGAAGCCAACAACAGTACAGTAACAAAATACACCGCTTTCAACCAAAAACAATTGGCAACACTATGGTGTCATATATAGCAACCACAGGATGGCTTTATAAGACTAAATTAATCATAAAATAGTCTTACCTTATGCAATGCATTTTTTCCTGGCTCTGCTTCGTGCAAAATCATCCACGATATCATTAAAGTCCAGTGATTTGGTCAGTTCGCTCTCAATTGCCATGAGAGAAAGAGCCTTGAGACGGTGTTGCGTCATTTTAGTCCGCAATTCGTTTTTAATCCTGGACAGCACAGAGAATGACGCTCCCCTTCGCAATTGGTTACAGGCAGAGTCAAAAATAGCCGCAGCGCAACATAGACATTTGGAAACATAGATTGCAGGCCACAATCGATAATTACGCGGAGTAGTCCTTGTGGGCTTTTATCATCTTCAGCCTTAATAAAAGATCTGTAAAAGACCTGCACCAGTGTGACCTCGTGACCTGTCCCCAGTACACAAACTTTAATGGCGCCCTCTAGTGTCTAGTTTCTATAGCCTACTCATTAATCTAATGAGAATGTAGCCTGTATTCGCATTAGAATCTGAGTAGGCTATAGAAACTATGTAGCCCACACAAGCTTCTCTTTTTTTTGCAAGACGTGGGCCCCTATAAAATTGTTCAAAATAGTATATTCAAAAGTATATTCAACATTTTGTATTACTGATTTGTGTGTTGATTGTGTGATAATCTGTGTGCAGTACAATGCGTACACGGCGTAATTACGTGGTAATTAATGCTATCGTGCTATTAAAGTGTTTGTTCCATATGCGTTTGGTTTGGGGGGATGGAGAAATTGCTTGGGGGATGGGGAATGGGGAAATGTCACGCAGTAAATTCCTTCCTATTCAGACTAAAAGATGTGAACGTATTTCCTTTTACAGACTGGTCATCCTATGAAATACTGCACGTTGAATCCCCACCTGCCCATCCTGCGTGTGTGGTTTAATGTAGAGGCCGAGCTGAGACAGGACTACCGCCTCAGCAGAAGAGCCATGCATGGTCTGCAGAGGCTCCTACAGAGAGAACAGGATCATGGCTGGGGAAATCAGATGGAAGTCCTTATTTATGTGTACTGGCTGGCTCATGGACTGTCCTATCGGGTTGTATGCAGTGTGTTCAATGTTCCAAAATCCACAATCCACAGAGTTGCACAACATATTTGGAACAAACTCAAGCGAGCCATCTATCTCCCACAGGCAGGAGAGCTTCATGCTGTTGGGCAAGGATTTGCCCTGCTATCAGGAAGCCCTGCCTTCAACAATGTTGTGGGTGCAATTGATGGCTGCCATATCAGGATCAAACCCCCTCTACTACACCGAATTGACTATTTGAATTACAAAGGATTCTTTTCTATAAACATGCAGGCAATTTGTGATTCGAATGGGAAATTCCTTGACATCTTTGTAGGCTACCCGGGGTCGGTTCATGACACGCGCATCATGAAGAACAGTACATTTTACAGGACCAGACAGTACCCTCCCAGGGGTTACATGATTCTGGGTGATGGTGGCTATCCCTGTTTGGACACACCAATCAGCCTGATCACACCGTACAGGGAACCCATTAATGGAGAAATACAGGGGCGCTTCAATTATTCTCATTCCAGAGGCCGCAGCATCATAGAAAGGGCTTTTGGAATGATGAAGACAAGATGGAGATCTACCCTGTTCAAAGCCTTGGAGGTTAAACCCACATTTGCACCTGTGGTTGTTGCGTCCTGTGCCTTTTTGCACAATGTGTGTCTCGATAATGGGGACATGCTGGAGCTAGATCCAGATGCACAGGACATGTTTGACCCCCAACCTCCCGGTGAGCCCCTAGCAGCTAACGAGACATCTGGGAATGCTACAAGGGACAGACTGGCTGCCTTGGTTTCGGGCCATGTGCAAGCACCATAGTAGAATGCTGTTTGTGACCCAGAAATGTAGAATTGTATATAGTGAACTAAGTTCATATGTTGTTGCCATGTTGATACCATTTACAGCCATTTTAGGCTTGTTCTAATTTGTCAGATGCTGCAGAAGCAGAAGTCTTTGATTTCTTCATATAAAACATTTCTTTACTAAAATATGTCTTAGAATTTTGGATTTTTACTGTTTAGTTGTCTTGGGAACGTAGCTACCAACAATTAGTTCGAAACTAACACTTTAATAAAATTAAGAGTAACAGTAAAACATAAATACAAAAATATACAGACGAATAGCACAAACTGGAACAGAACTGTAAACAACCTGGGGCCTATTCCATCAACTCTGGAACAGAACTGTAAACAACCTGGGGCCTATTCCATCCAGGAAATAAGGACTTTCCTTTAGCAAAGTTGATGGAATACTAAACTATTTATCGGGTATTTTATCAACTAATTGTTTAAAAAGGGAGAGGAGTTCTTTAGTATTTGCGTCATTTGTTTCGTGACGCTGTTGTTCGAGCTCCATATCCCTCTCTATGAGGGTCAGCAAGCCGGCCTTCCTCTTCTTCCTCCTCCTCTGTGTTTGAGGGCTGGCTGGGGCGGAGGTGGAGGCTGAGGCTGAGGCTGAGGCTGGGGCAGGGGCGGAGGCTGAGGCGGAGGGAGAGGCTGAGGTGGGGTTGGGCGTTTCCTGAAAGAAAAAAAACAACAAATGAGAAGGAAATGCATGCCAGAAATTGATGAATTACTGTTGCATTACTTGGTAAATGTGATTGTATCTAATCTTCAAACCTTACCTTGAGACCAGTCTCCAATGAACTGACCACCACTGGCGGGTCAATTGATGGCCTAGCACCCAGCATATTCAAGAAATACGGCCAGTTGGCAGCAGTAATTTCTCCCGCCTCAGTCCCAGACTCATAGGCCTACATAAACACACATAATGTTAATAATGACAAGAATTACAAATAATGCTTTTATGCCTTTCTTACAGTCCACCTTCAGTATTCGTGATGGAAAAAAGGTTAAAGAGTACATCTAACCACATTGCTCTCTGGTTACCTTATATTTTATCTTTAGATTTTCCCATTTCTTGGATGCCTGCTGGTCGTTCATTATCCCCTCCAGGCCGACTTCTTTAATAAATGTCCTGTATCATAACAAGAATTTAAAAATAATGTAACAGAATGTAAAAAAGTTAAATAAAACATAGACAGTTGTATGCAGTAAAGCAACTTTAAAACAAATGACTCACTCCCAGAGGGATTTTTCCGCTGATTTGTTTTTCAGGAATTTCCCTTCGTTCTCACTGCGGTAGGTAATTAGCTGCCTGGTTTGCTCAGGTGTCCCTAATGACAGAACATAGTTGTATCATTGTTCAGAATCAATTTTAATTACATTTCGGTATTCGTATATAGTTACATTTTGGCATCAAGATGTCAAGCACAAATCAGCTATAACACATAATCCATCATCAGCATACTAGCATTACAATATAAAACTAATATAAACTAGACATTACAATACGATGGTCATAACGTTTTATAAACTTCATTAACGAAGTAAATACTTACATTTGTGGTACTCTTTCTTTGGGATTGCCATCTCTCTTCTCTCTTCAGTAATGTACTGAAGGTGGTGTGGTAGGGGTTGTGTTGGTGCCAAGGTGTGTGGGTGAGATGCATACATTTCAGAGTCCTGGGCATCATACAGCAGGTTCATGATGTTTCTTTTGACCCTTGTTTTGATTGATGGGTCATTTATTTGCCTAACTTCAATTGCAACCAGATTTCCAAATGAAGCCTCTGGATTATCGCACTGCTTGGCACAGATAGCCAGGACTTTTGCCGACATCTCCTTTAAGGTAGCAAGCTTCTGGAGCTCGATGTCACGCTCTGTGTGTTTCTCTTGGCAGCGTTTCTTTGAGGGCATCTTTACAGGCAAGCTGGCAGTGGATGAGGCGGGAGGCTGATGACTTTCCTCACCATCTGAATCAAAAGGGGTACCAGGTCGTGATTCAGGCATGATGGCTGACGTGTCAACTGATGCCACAGATCTTGATGAAGTCTCCGACATGTCACACTGGACATCATGTTCCTCTTCATCCAGCATGTCTCGGATTGACCCACCAAGCTAGAATAGAGGAGGGAGAGAAAAAAGTGTAATATGCCATCAAATGCTACATTCACAAGGTGACCGTGCAGACATGTGAAAGAAGTGTTTTGTGGCTCATGAGAGCTCTTGCTATTGTGTTTTATACCAAGTGATGTTCTTTGAAATGCATCACTTTGTGTGACATCTCAGCAAAAACAAGAGATATCCCTTGAACCACAGAACACTTGTTTCACATGTCCACACAGTCACCTCATGCAGAACACAGAGGTATAGGCCTATGTTACTTACGGTGGTCTCACTTGGGCGGTGGACAACATGTTTTTTGAGGAAGTCCATGATCCTCAAAAGCCAAGACTGCCTGGGTGTTGGATTCTTGGTCCCACTCCCACTTGCCTGTGGTTTCAGCAGACGTGTATATTGGGTCCTCAAAGATGTGGCCCTGGTCTTCACCTCCTCAACTGAAAAGAAGAAAAAAAAACATTGCAAGAGGTATTGTCATTGTATTTGCATGCATGAGCGTTATGAACATAATTATGTTCCATCATCAGCCAAGTGCTCATTTCAAACAGAAGGGACAATTGGGGCACAGACATTTCTTTTAATGCACATGCTCCCTTGCCCTCCCTCCCTACCTCTGTTTCTCCCTCCTCCATCTCTCTCCCTCCCCCTCCCTCCCTCTCTCCCCCCTCCCTCCCTCCCTCCCACTCCATCCATTTTCCTCCCTCTCTATATTGATTGTTTAATAATATTGTTGTTAGCTGTTACAGCTGGACTTTATTTTCAGGCAAGCTGGGGTGGATAGCTGACATGTCAACTGTTGTTGTCATAGATCTAGATGTAGAGGTGGACATGTCTGACACATGTAATAGTGATACCATTTCTCCAACCCTGCGGGGCTGCAGGCTCAAATAGCCTAGTGCTCACGTGAAGCTATAGACTAGTGTTTAGCGAGTTTCGCTTGTTAGCTCACCTGGTTGTTGTAGGATCGTAGCAATGTCTCTCCAGCTCTTCTCTTTTTCGAGACGGTTGTGGTAGTCTGGGCAAGACAAGTCGAACAGGCACGGATGGTCCTGCCACAGTTCAATGAGCCTTCCTTCCATCTGGTCACTCCACCGAGCAGCGCCGACAACTTTTCTCTTCGGCGCCATTTCTACTTTCACGCCTCCTCCACGCTGCATTTCCTGTCATTCAAAATGTGCTGTCCACTTCCGCGCTGCATTTCCTCGACCTCTCATTGGCTGTGCTGTCCACACGGGGCGTTGCCCATCTCAGACTAGCAGAATCAATTAAGGGGAGGAAGGGGTTGGTTGTCACACTCATCATATTTCGGCCACTAGATGGCGCTGTCGCGAAATGTTGGTACTGAAATGTTCATCGTGAGATCAGGATTCAGCTACACTTCATTATTTTTCTTCTATGCTTTTACACAATGGGTTTATAACAAAACAATTATTACCATTAAAAAGTATAAAGGGAAAGCTATAGATTAGATTGTTTCTAGCTAGCTAGCTAGTTGTTCAATGGTTGTTAGCCCTGTTGCTAGCAAGACATTCCAGGGGATGGTTGTCACAAGTGCACAACACGTACGTATTTCTATTGGGAAGGCTGTGCTTGACACTTCCATGGGACTGACGTCGGGGCAGAGGAATACGGTGACTGTCAGCCTGTGACAAACGCGCAGATATTATATATATATATATATATATATATATATATATATATATATATATATATATATATAAAGAAAAGGTCTATAATGCATTGAAATAACATTAAATTATATAACCCATCAACAATATTACATAATAACAACTGCTCGGATAGGATTGCGGGTTGTTTTGGTTTAATACGTGCCATAGCTGTAAATAAAACATGGAAATAGGTCATGCGCGTCTATCATGCACACATCAGCCTAACGTTAGATAGATAACTTCACATTAAATATGTCTATCATCATCCGCTGTCAAACGCCACAGGTAATTTTTTATTTCTAAACAGGAATGTACATCTCGATGTGAATCGCTGCTCCTTATGGGAAGGCTGTGCTTGACGCTTCCATGGGGCGCTCCTTGCATAGGCACAATATCGGCATAATAGCGATCTTTTTTTGTTATGCTTGTTGTAAAGAAAAGGTCTATAATGCATTGAAATGACATTAAACTAAGATAATACGATGGTTATCATACTTTTTCAAGTCTTTAATTACAAGTAATTCCAGAAAAAGTAAATGACATTTCAGGCTCGCTTCCGTATTACGATAGCGAAAAGAAAATGTCTGTAGATGTTTCGCAATGCATGCCGGAAGGGAGTCTCATGGCTCCGAATCGAACGAGGTTCAAGATTTGCTCCAAACGGAGCCATGGAAAACCCTAACCCTATCCCTAACCCTAAATGAGTAATGAATTGGGATGCCACTACGGCTACACGTGAACGCGCAAAACGGAGCCGGAGGGGTGAAAACGGAGCCGGAGTGGTGAATTGGGATTGGGACAGCTCTGACAGAGCCAGCACAATAACGCCCCATTCCACCAATTCACCCAGAATGAGAACTTTGAGCTCCCCCTTAACAATGCGCTCTGCAAACGGGAGACTGAAGTGGTTCGCTGTCTGCACCAAATCATCCTTCCTACAGTCATCGATGTTCTCAATGGTGGACAAAAAAAAAATCTAAATTAAACAATGTCATTAACAATGTCATTACTAAAAGACAGTCCAATTTCAAAGGCAACTTTGACCCCCTCATGACCTCATGATGTCATAAACCACACAGCTTATACAGAAGATACACTGTATGAACTCATATAGACCTACTGTTCATGTTTAGGGTATGGCTTTCTGTTTCGACCCATAATATTAGCCAGCAATGGTTAGTGGAGGTCATGGGAAGGTGGCAGGTGGCATCTACACGTGATGAGGTGAACCCAGGTGTTTGCTTGACTCCTGCCACTTTATTTAACCTTCTCATGGCGGTCACTTTTTATGCCTGGAAAAAGTGATGACTGCAACAGGTTCACTCCGCCCAAAACCAGATGCTGTGGGCTCCATAACATTTCCACCACTGGTACACTGACACTCAGTGCCAATATCCAAATCTAACCTTCATTCAGCATTTTCACCCATAGTAACGTGTTAACATCATATCATATAATAATAAGATAAAGAATAAGATACGCTAACCAGCCTGATCAAGTGAATTTGGTTGCAGCCAGCCAGGTATTAAAAACATTAAATCCATCATAAATATAACATGAAAGACAACATAGCAGACAGGACACTGGGACAACAATACAATACTGTACAGTGCAAGATCACTTCATGTTAAGACAAAGGAAGAGCATATGTGAGCCCCATGCTTATCATAGTACTGTTTTCCGCTGATCATAGTGTTTTACATTGAGCACATCAATGTTCAATTGGTTCTTAGAAGTGTCTATTCATTTGATGGTGTGTGTGTGACGACAACATTTCATTGTGAGAAGATCTAACATTATTTTGAATGCAGTGTTTGCTTTCAAGATTTGTGGAGTTTAGGGTTTTGTGTGTGAATCTTTGCATTAATTTGTGTTAAGAGTGAGCCATGCTTTCAGAAAACGTGTTAAAGCGATAAAGAAAATTGTTGTTACATAACACCATATCGCTATCTCCAGCTGTACCTTTGGATAGCTAGATAGAGGGTGTGCCATGTCTCTTATAAGAGAACCGAGGAGAACAGAGATCATTAGGTGAAGAGGTTCATGGCAGAAGATCACTCTGTGAGTATGAGGAGGGGACGAGGAGGGACACATCTGATGTCAGTTGACTTTCAAACGAATGTATCTTTGGTGTAGGAAATGTTCTGGAATGATTTGTGAAACATTACTGCAAGTTTAAATGGAAAGTTAATCATCATTTTTTGTAACTATAAATGTATGTGAGTTGTGTTAATCGCCTTATTCAGGTCACAATATTAGCAGCTATTTATGGCTGGTGCAGAAATGGGAGGACAGGCTCACTTATATAGCGCCTTATTCCAAAGCACTTTGCTTTAAACGATTCATTCATTCATTCATTCATTCATACAATGCCCTCTCATTCACCCATTCACACACACACCAGTGGCGGCAAGCTACCATGCAAGGCGCCAGCCCGCTCATTGGGAGCAATTTGGGGTTCAGGGTCTTGCCCAAGGACACTTCGACATGTGGCCGGCCAGGGTTCGAACCGCAGAACTGCCGACCTTGTGATCATTAGACGCCGGCTCTACCCCCTGAGCCACAGCCGCCCCACATTCTTTCCATGCATTACAATGCGCCCGCCCTCCAATTTCTACCTCCACCAGCCTCCACTGATCTGTAGAGTCAACCCAATCCACTGAAAAAGCACATCCTCTCAAGAACTACGTTACTTATGTTTAGACTAGTTCCTGTGAAGATCCATCCAAGCATCGGTAACCTTATACTGTACAGCTCTTATCATTGTATCTTTTTTTCTCCAACAAACTCAAATGCACTTTTTAACAGTATGTTTTTTTAATGTAGGCCTACTGTCTCTGTCACCTTCTCCTGCAGATGCTCTTTCTCACCGCTCTGAAATAGAGAAGCTAGACAATGATGACGTCATCAGTGATGGCCTCTCCACTGTCTCACCTGGCGTTCCTGGTTCTCCTGGTTCTGTCACACCTGGACACGGCCCTCACTTGTCGCCCCGGGACACCGGCAGAATGTCTTGATCCGGACCTCCCCTTCGTACCTGGCTACATGTTAGCGGGCGAGGGCTATGATGTGGTGAAACTGGAGCGTAAAGGGGCCTACGTGACCGATGTGTACAGTTACCTGAACCCTGACGACTCCTGCCGCGTGTGCACCAACCCTCTGATGGGGGGGCAGCTGCAGAAGCTGCCTCGGTACATGGTGGACTGGCGCGCCGACAGTAGCTGCAGGCAGAACATCATCAGCTCCAGCTTCTCCTCCGTCAGCTCCCTGGTAGAAAGTTCTGCCTCTGTCATCAGTAACGACTGGACGGTAGGGCTACACCTATCATTCATTCATCCGTTCATTAGTTAATTCCTTTATTCATTCATTTGCTCATTAGTTCATTCCTTTATTCATTCATCTGTTCATTAGTTCATTCCTTTATTCATTCATTCATTTGTTCGTTTGTTTATTCAATTTTTCATCCATTCATTTGTTCATTAGTTCATTCTTTTATTCATTCATATGCTCATTAGTTCATTCCTTTATTCATACATTCATCTTTCCATTCCAGCTGGGGCTAGACCTGGAGTACAAGGAGGCGAGCCTAGGGCTGCAGCTAGCAGGCAGCAAGTCCAAGGCTCAGAGCTTCGCCTCCTCATCTTTCAAGGCAGACAAGACGTCTCTCTCTGTTCACCAGTTAACCTGCTCACACTACAAGTGAGATTATATATGTATGAGATTGTACAGGGTATGTGACTTAACAATTTGTGAGGTCATCGATACAAACAGTATTGCTGAGTGTAGTTTTTTTTTTTTTGCTCTCTGAACAAAAGGCCAACATGGTGAAATTGTTAAAATGTTAGAATATTTTCAGTAAACACATCTGCCTGGTCTGAAGTTGGTTTTCTTCACACTCTTTTCCTTCTCCTAGTTTCCGGGTGTCAAGCAGTTATCCTCTGAGTCATGAGTTCCAGCGTGACGTCATGTCTCTACCCCAGGAATACAACACCACCACCGATGAAATCTACCAGCGCTTCATCGACACCTACGGGACCCACTACATCCGCCTCGTGGACCTGGGGGGCCGGATGAACAAGGTGACTGCCATCCGCACCTGTGTGGCCACCCTGAACAAGGTGTCTGTGTCTCAGGTAGAGAGCTGCATGAGTATGGGTCTGTCTGTAGGGCTGGGCCTGGCAGGGTTTAACGGCGTTAGCAAGGAGTGCTCCAAGGTCCTGAGCAACCAGGACAGCGCCACCGGTTACAACAAGGGCTACCTGAGTCACATGACCGAGGTGACGGGAGGGAGGGACTGGATGGGAGACGTCTCCATGACCGAGGAGGACTCTGCTGATTTCGACAAATGGCTGACTACTATCATAACGCTACCAGATATCCTGTCCTTCTCGACGTCTCCCCTGCACGAGCTGGCGGCGGACTCTAAAGTGAAAGCTAACCTGCAAACTGCTATCAGCCAGTATGTGATTAACAACGGCATAAAGAAAAACGACACACCAAAGCATTGTGGGATGACTTCACCCAACCTCTCTGCGGACTGCTGCCCCCTTCTGGCAGGGAAGGGCAAACTGACCGTGCATGTGGACCGTGGCTTTAATCTGGACGGTGGGGATGCGGGAGGGAGACCAGAGGGTTATGTCAAATTGTGGTTTGGAAGTCACTATCGGCAGACTGGTTACATCAGAGACCGTAATCCACATTGGAACATACACTATGATTTTGGTGATGTAGAGACTCACCACAACCTTGTTCTAGAAGTGTGGGATGACGACGTTTGGCATGATGACCACCTGGGTGGGTGCACTATAAATATAAGGAAGGGAAGGCATGAGCATAACTGCGGTCTGAATCATGGTAGTTTCAGATTCTCCTACACTCTAACATGTGATCTCCATCTGACTGGTGACAAGTGTGACCAATACGCCCCCTCTTCAAACTAGCAGGCAGATAGACTGATTACATTGATTACAGTAGTCTAAGGATGATCAAGATCAAACAAACCAATTGTCTTTGTTTTATTTGTGTTTCTTTACAATGAGGAGATGTGTTATGAACGGGATGTTTTATTGACAGAAGCAAGCATTGTCATCGGATTTGCAACGCAAATGGCAGCACTAGAATTAGTGAAGGCACAGGTCTGTCTGACATACTGTATCTCTGATGCATTTTTTAACCACGTCTTTTAAAAATCAAGTAAAATATTAAATCAATCATTCAATAATCTCTCTGTGTATTGGTTTGGTGTGATTCATGTGTGCCACGGTCCATGTCCTTGGTGATACTGCACAACTGCATTACAGTTTTTCTCTATCGCTTTAACACTAACATCGGAACCTCAAACACAATGACCAAAACCTGAAACTGGTGTATTTTTATCTCACACCAATTCTTCACAATGACAAACACATTTCTTGCTTATCACTCATTTTGCAGCACTGTTACAGTTTTTCTCTAGCGCTTTAACACGTTTAGTCAAAGCATAGCTCATTTTCTCTTAACTCTTAACACAAATCCAAAAACTCACACACAAAACCCTAAACTCCACAAATCTCTTGCAAAAGCTGTTAGCGTTAAAGCGATAGAGAAAAACTGTAACGTACAGTAGAAAAACTGACAGGGGGATGGGGAGGTTTCAAGAGTGACAGTTAATGCGTATAGCCTGAAGAGGTGGTTAAAAAGTGGAATCCAAAACAAGTGTTTATGACAACAGATTGTAATTTAAGCACACAATCACATAACTCAATACTACCTCTTACACGAGTGCAATACTACATCTTACACGGGAGCAATAGGCCTATTACCTCTTACACAAGTGCAATACGCATGCTATTATTTGTATTATTATTTTGCTCATTTGTCTCTTTTGTGACTTTATTTATTTAATTACCATGCACTTTATTGTCGCTGCAATGTCGAGGAACTGAAGCCTAAGAATTGTACTCTAGTCTTATACTTGTATAATGGGATGTAACAATACACTTGAATCTTCAAACTTGAAAGCATGATCCATTCTAATATCTATTCATAAAGGTTTGTCATGATGTGTTAGGACATTTTTATCAGTAGATATGACCACGTCATTATAAAAATGGCACATGGCCTCTCAGGGTTAGGGTTAGGGATAGATTTAAGTACAGTTTGATATTAATAACGTCTTCATCGTGGAGAATTATAATCACTTCCTGGCCTAACCTCTTGTAAAAGAAAAAAAGAACAGGGGACATATGGAGATTCAGTTTAAAAGTTATGGATTATAGAGTATAGTAAGAATGCTCTTGCAGGTCCTGACAGCAGCACACAGAAGAGAGGAGGTTAGCTACCTTTGGAAGGAAGTTCATTGTAAGCCAACACGCCTACACAGGAAGGGTAGATGCTAAGCTACAGGATCTAAAGAGGGGAAGTATACAAATATTTCAATGTATTTTTGTACAGATCAACATGTGATGTCATACATTTCAGCCCTAATATACACACACACACACACACACACACAAACACACAGACACACACACACACACACACACACACACACACACTCACACACGCACACGCACACACACACACACACACACACACACACACACACACACACACACACACACACACACACACACACGTTGCTCCAATTAGAGGAGACCGGCTGTTCTGGCACCCACAGGGGAGTCATAAATATGTTTTCTTAGAAAAATCCATGGTTTTCCCCTCTTTAACTTTAAACAAAATCTCACTGGCAGCTACATGTTTTGGTAATGCCTTCTGGCTTGTCTTTGCCATTACATGGGAATACTCACTCCTAAGTGAGGCAAACATGAAGAGCATTATCCTCATGAATATTGCTCATCATCCTCATCACTGTCACAGTCTTTTCATTTTCTGATATTCACAGGTCCCATTCAAAACCTCTAGAGGGCGCCGACAGATCACCAAATATCTGCATCTCAATAGTGAACAACACAGCCCCTTTTACGCAAAGGAGAGGAGGCCCTGCCCGTCCATACCCATCTCTTTTATGGCCACAACTGTATCCATTCACGGTAAAACACATTCCACACACATCTTTGCTTTGTCTCTTTGTCCACTCTGTTGCACACTGTGCTTCAATCAATCAGCATTCTTACTGGACAAGCTGGACAAGCAGGAGGCAACATGCACAGCACAGGTGCACGGTACCCGCTGCAAACCTGGATGAAGTCTGTGTCTGTTTGACTTTGCTCCCCCACAGTGTATTATTGGTAGATGATAATGTGTCTCATCTAGGCTGGTAGCTTGGTACACAGAGAGGGCATTTACATTATTGGATTTGTTGGGACTCGGCATAAGAAATCATAAAGTAATTGAATTAATGTTTGCTCTCATTTTTCTAAAATTGTGTACAACTTCATGTAGCAACATTCTATGCATGTCACTTTGACAGGGGGGTAGGCTACTAAGAGGTGATGTTTGATCTGACGGAATGCATTTCCCTTGTTGATCACACAGATAGGTTTTCCGCCCTGTCAGAAACTACCTTCGGCACCTCTTTAGCCTGGTGAAAAAGCCCTGACTCATGTAGTAGTGCATGTTTTAGTGTGTTCACAGAACTGTGCATCCTCTTCCTTTGTCTAAGTGTCTAGAGACCTAGACCTTCGTTGACCCTGCAGCCGTGTCCATCCGCAGGTGCAATTAGCTGGCAGTGGATACTCAAAGGAGCTGCGAGACCTAATGAGAGGGCTGCTACATACTTACTAACCATGTGATGACACACATGTCCCCTGCACCTGGCCAGCTGTCGACAACCATGAGTGCTCTGCCTGGCTGCTGGTCTTTGCCTGAAGCTGTGCCAACCGGACATACTGTAGGCTATATGACCAAGTGGTTGTGATACATGGTTGTGGTATTAGGGCCTACAGATTATCTGCATACCTGCTTTGAGTCACCAAGCATTTTTATTATGGGATATCAGAGAATGTCACTCATTATAGGCCTAGTCATTGAAATGACACTGAAAATGTTCAGGCTATTGTTCATTTCAATTCAGCAGGTCAAATATATTTAGATATAATCCAGGGACATCAAATCCATCAATAATCAATCATTTTATATTTCATAGTGAATCTACTGTTAAAGTGCTCATCCGTCAGTGTCCATCTACGGACTGGGTGCGTTAGGGGAGGAGGTGGGAGGTCATTTGTCGACATTCGCTCTCCCCTCCCCTCCCCTCCCCTCCCCTCCCCTCCCCTCCCCTCCCCTCTTCTCCCCTCCCCTCCCCTCCCCTCCCCTCCCCTCCCCTCCCCTCCCCTCCCCTCCCCTCTTCTCCCCTCCCCTCCCCTCTTCTCCCCTCCCCTCCCCTGCCCTCCCCTCCCCTCCCCTCCCCTGCCCTCTTCTCCCCTCCCCTCCCCTCTTCTCCCCTCCCCTCTTCTCCCCTCCCCTCCTACCCTCCCCTCCTACCCTCCCCTCCCCTCTTCTCCCCTCCCCTCCCCTCTTCTCCCCTCCCCTCTCCTCCCCTCCCCTCCCCTCCCCTCCCCTCCCCTCCCCTCCCCTCCCCTACCCTCCCCTCCCCTCCCCTCTTCTCCCCTCCCCTCTCCTCCCCTCCCCTCCCCTCCCCTCCCCTCCCCTACCCTCCCCTCCCCTCTTCTCCCCTCCCCTCCCCTCCCCTCCCTTTGCCTTGAGTGATTTGATAGGGGAAGCTGAATGCCGCTATCCCGACTTCGTCGCACAACATAAGGTACAGAATCGTCCGGTCTGAAGCGTCGCGCTGCACTGGCCTGGCTGCACCGACCCACCCGGGGGAGATTAACGGAGCCGGTGGACAACGTCCAGGAAATCAGGAAAAGAAAAACGTGGATATAAAAGGGCAGAGAAAAAAACCATCATATAAGAGCGACCGCGATTCAAAAACAGGCGTCATTACGCAGACAACCGCGCTATTAGTTTTGCACCATTGTTCAGCACATTTTTTTTTTTTTTTTAAACGTAATAAAATACGCGCTGTCTGTTCTTGTCGGTACATCTTGAGTACATTTGGGACACGCCCGCCAGCGATAATAGGCTACCCCCAAGAACTTGGACATTCTGGCAACAGTTACAGATTTTCCCAGGGACCAGGGACCAGTCTCCCGGGTCTTTGGTGCGTTCTGAGGACCGTGGAGAGGGACTGACATGAGAGGGGGGACATCCGACGGACAACTTATTACAGAACAGTTCTAACAGAGTGTTCGAGTCTGGAATTGACGGACTTGGATGAATGTCAGAGTCCTTTTTTTCCATGTTCTTGCCAGTGTTCATTTAACACCTTTTTAATATTATAATTCAGGGGAGAGAACCTTGTAAGATCACCTGCAAACCTGAACAACTTGAGACACACTATTTTGTAGCCTACTCAGGGGGGCTGAGTGGACACTTGGACACGGGAAGGGGTCGCCCGGGGTTTAGCGCACGTAAAGACTATGGCTGCATCCACATGGGACAGCTGGAGTTGGTTACTCTGGAGACGGACTTTCCTTTCCTCTCTCCTGGTGATGTGGGTCAGCAGTCTGGGGACACACGGAGGAGAGGCTGACACCTTCCATGCAGAGGTAATTAATTACTAGTCTTCATTGCAAATATCAAAACATGACGTTATTGTTTCCTTGCGACCAATAAGAGTATGCTACATTGTTTAAAGCGAGCAAGTGCTTTTAATGTATCTTAGTTTTCATCACCTCTCTCCCAATGCTTGTTTGCCTGGTATTGCTATTTAGCAGATCTTTTCAGTGGAGATAGCGCGTATGGCACATTGCTATGCCATCCTCACTCTACCAGAACAGGGCATCAACACGTGTGTTAGGGCAATATGTTCACCCTCCGAAACCCTTCAGTTTGTGTGTACACGATTTCCTTTTTTTTTTTTTTTTCACTCATAAATGAGTCAAATTGGCCACTTTTACGCACACGTGTGGAGCTGAAGGATCTGGCTCATTGAGACCGTGGTGGAGGTCGATCCACCACACGACCCCGCAGAGCAGGCGCATCATGTCTTCGTGACGTTAGAATTATAAGGTTCTATCTCCATTTTTGTCCAAATTGAGTTTTTTACATAACCTGATCCATTAGGTGTTTATTAATGCCTGTGTGGTGTTATCTTTAAAATGTTGACATTTTTGAGTTAGTAATTCATAAAATACAAAGGTTCCATCTCACAAAACATAATGGAATGTAAAAACTCAATATCTCTGAACTGCCCTAAACGGAGATAGAACCTTATCATTCTAAGCTCATGTCTTGTTGTTTCGAGTTGAAGAAGATGATTACTTCAGCCAGCAGGGACCCCCTAACCCTGGACTGGAGCGCTGGAAGGCTCCCCCAAAAGGCCACCCTAGTAGCCAGCATGGACACATCTCACTCATTCCACTGGTGCACTGACACACTGACACGCTCTTGGCACAGCAACATGCAGAAAGATGATGTAGTGACGGTATCCCTCACATCCAGTATGATAATAACCGTGTTGTAATCAACCACATGTCTCTGTGTGAGTGTGCCACTTCACCTTCAGGTTCACCTTTGGGTGTTGGGATGTGAGTTGATGTTAATGAATGAGTTGGGGGGGGGGGGGGGTACAGTATGTTTGCTTCTCATCCCATCCCTCTACCCCTTTGTTATGTAAGCAGGCGTACTGATTCCTGACCAACTACAGTACTGAATGTTGAATGTGTGTAATACTCTCCCCCCCCCCCTGTTATTGTATAAGTCTGTGTGTGTTTTTGTGTGGACCTTGCCCCAGCTGCAGCCACTTAACCATGCTGTGTTGATTTTAGTGTTTAGCCTCCCCAGTCCAGGTCAGGGTTTAATGAAGGGGTCAGTTATGCACTCTGTTTGTTTATCTGCTACAGGTCACTGGTAGTTAGTTTGATTGGTTAGTAGTTGTGTTTTCAGCCTATCGAAAAACTCTTAGACCACTTTGAAATCTTCAGACCCGTTTCCCAGGGAAGGGCAGGCTAGGGAAGGACACAGGTTAAGTTAAGTCCTACAAAAAAAAACGTTTTCAATAGAAACATCTCCATTGGAGATGGTTTAGTATTATTGCTAGTCAAGGATGAGGCTTAATCTGTTTCCAGGAAACCGGGACATGTTAAGACTTTCCATCTGCATATCATAATATAAGCTAAATCTACTATAATGAGATATGTGTCTGTATCCTTTGTCAACAACATTTGTCTAACCCTCCTTCACCTGTGGGGCTCGTGACAACTGTAAGCAGCTGGATCCAACACCTTTGTGCTTGGCTGGCCGGGGAGAGCTCTGTGCTGTGGGACATTAGCAGCTTGTCTGCTTCTTCATCAATGGAAACACCATTGAGTTTTATTGCTGACAGGCCGAGATGAGGTCTACTCTTTTATTGTCTCAGCTTATCCCCACGGCCTCACCGCTGCCAACAATAACTTTTTAAGAATTGTGTCCAGTCTGAGTTTGTGTGGTTTGACACTCTCTCACAGTGCTAGCGAAGCTGTGTCGTCTCTCTTCCTCACAGGAAATGATGCGGCCGCTGCATTCTGGAGTCGTGTGGCTGTGGTTGTGTGTGTTGTGGTGGTGTGTGTGGATTGGGCTGTGGGGTGGTCGCCGGCTTAGAGCCTGTCTGTGGTGAGACCACAGTGCTGTCCTGAACATCTCAGTATACTGGCCCTGGCTCTGAGAAACACATCCAACTCTTTATGTCCATAAAGAGTAACAGTTAGAAGAAGAACACACTTTAAACACGAGACCTTTAAAAAACACACAAAATACACATACGGATGTATACAACAGCCTCTGTGGCAGAGCCAATGTGAATTCAGGAAAGCAATCGAACGGCAATTACACAAACAGATGAGCGGAATCACGGCATGCTGTTGATATGTGTGTTCGTATGTGGGTGGGTTTGTTTATGTGTGTGCGTGTTACGCGTGCACGCGCGCGTGTGTGTGTGTGTGTTCATCTTCACTCTAAATGAGACAGATGTGTATGAGTAGATAGAAAGATTCCACTGAAGAATGCGGCTCAGACACAGGTCCTTCGTGGTTGCCTGGCATTGTTGGCCAAACAAAAAGACCAGGGGGGCTTTTCATTTCTTGTCCCAACAGGCAGCTTCCTGGGAAGGTATTAACATAGCAGTGTTTAGGCAGTAATGGGCTCTGTAAGCGTTGTCAGGCAGACCTGTTGAGTGAGAGACTTGGAGGGCTTTATATGAAGAGAAGACTGACGAGGATAGCCCGCTTGTTAACGCCTATCTGGCAACGTCCGTTGGAAGATGTAGGCTTTGGATACTGTTCCTCTGAGCATTTAAAGGTGTGAGTGTGTTTGTTTGTGTGTGTGTGTGTGTGTGTGTGTGTTTCAAGTTTCAAGTTTATTCTTACGTCACATTACACAAGTGTAACAGAGTGAAATTCCTAGGCTTCAGTTCCTGACATTGCATTGCAGCACAAGACACAGGGCATAATAAATCAAGCATAATTCAAGATAACAAAGTGACAGTAGTACAGGATATAAGTGTCAGAATACAGTAGTGGTGCCACTAGTGATAATAGCTAGTTCAGTGTGTGTGTGTGTGTGTGTGTGTGTGTTTGTGTGTGTGTTTGTGTGTGTGTAATCTTAGATTCATATTCTCCCTCTCGCCATTTCATTCAACACAAAGGGATTTATTGGCAGAAATGAGATATGTTGTACTGTAGGCCACACATGAACTATGACAGTGAAACCGATGGTAAATGGATCATGTGATCATGCGGGAGAAAAAGGTCATGTGTCACCTTTCTCTTTGTCTGTCTTCTTTTAGAATTCATCCTCCGGTTCACAACTTCTTTCATATTCTGTCCATTTGCTCTCTCTCTCTCTCTCTCTCTCTCTCTCTCTCTCTCTCTCTCTCTCTCTCTCTCTCTCTCTCTCTCTCTCTCTGTGCCTATGGCTTGGCCAATCCAGGGCCCTGACTCCTACTCTGTCTGGTGTGGAGAGATGGACAGGGAGGAGGGTGGCAGAGTGGGAGGGTAGAGAGATTGAGTGATAGAGAGAGAGCGAGAGAGATTGAATGATAGAGAGAGCGAGAGAGCCGGCATGGCCGGGTTAGCTCAGCTGTGCTGCATGTGATGGGTGAATGTGACAGCTGTTTTCCAAATGGGACACAAACAGAGGAGAGACATTTAGGGCTGCTGGGCTCCCAGGCAGCTGAGGAGCAACAATGGACGTTCTTGTCTGGAGTTCACTGTTTCAGAGAGAGAGAGAGAGAGAGAGAGAGAGAGAGGCTACTCACCAGTAGAAGAGGTGGAGAAGGGGGTGGGGGTAGCGAGGTTTATTAAGTCTGTAGAACACAGGCAGCCGACTGTATCTCTTCCTGAAACCCTATCTTTATCCTCAGTTTAACCCTTTAGTTAGCCTAGCCTATCCCTCCCTCTCTCTCTCTCTCCCCCTGCTTATCCATGGAATCTCCAGCATGCTCTACTCTTTCATTCTAACTAATCCCTCCCTGTTCCCTTGTGGTGGTTGGTCGTCACGGCCCGAGGTAATGAGTTGTGATGAGAATGGGAAGTGCCATTAACCTTCTAATGGCGGTGTCTGTCTGTCTGCCTGTCTGTCTGTCTGTCTGTCTGTCTGTCTGTCTGTCTGCCTGCCTGTCTGTCTGTCTCCCCTCCAGACTGGCCCATCGCTGTCTCTGTCTGTCTGCCTGCCTGTCTGTCTGCCTGTCTGTCTGTCTGTCTGTCTGTCTCCCCTCCAGACTGGCCCATCACTGTCTCTGTCTGTCTGCCTGTCTGTCTGTCTGTCTGTCTCCTCTCCAGACTGGCCCATCGCTGTCTATGTCTGTCTGTCTGCCTGTCTGTCTGCCTGTCTGTCTGTCTGTCTGTCTGTCTCCCCTCCAGACTGGCCCATTGCTGTCTCTGTCTGTCTGCCTGTCTGCCTGTCTGTCTGTCTGTCTGTCTGTCTCCCCTCCAGACTGGCCCATCGCTGTCTCTGTCTGTCTGTCTTCTGCCTGTCTCTCTGTCTGTCTTTCTGTCTGTCTGTCTGCCTGTCTCTCTGTTTGTTTGTCTGTCTGTCTGTCTGTCTGTCAGTCTGTCTGTCAGTCAGTCGGTCAGTCAGTCTGTCTGTCTGTCCCTCCATTTCTCTCTCCGACTCTCTCTCCCCCCAACACAATGTCATGGTCACAAACCTATTCAATAAGATACTTCATCCAGTGTTTTGGCCCAATACTCAACCGGGTATGTGCCACTTCTTCAGAGCTATTCTGAACAAAACAGAACAAGAGGCAGAACATATTGTTAGCATAACTGTAACAATATGCTTGTATACGCTACATGCTTATGATTATGTATTTCATTTGAACTGTGGTCTGTGCGTCATTTGGTCTGTGCGTCTATGTGCTTGGTATTTTCTCATTGAGTGTGCGTAGAGTAGGAGAACATTGGAGTAAGTATAGAACGGCCTCCACACACACTCATCTGGCTCTGTGGGAATCAGTCATAAATATGTAATAGACGTTGGCTCTGGTAATGACGTTTGGCAAGGCAGAGTGTGGCTCTCTTTGTCTCAGTATACCAGCAGAGCCCATTCAGTCCCTCGGTCACCCATAGACACAGACCAGGCAACAGACATCTCGCTCCACTAAACCATGGACCCCCCCTACCACAATCACTGTAATGTCAAAGCCAATGTGTGTTTGTTTTTTGTTTCATCCCCCATCTCTCTCTCTCTCCCTCACTCTCTCTCTCCCTCTCTCTCCCTCTCTCCCTCTCACTCTCTCTCCCTCTACCTCTCCCTCTCTCTTCCTCTCCCTCTCCCTCTCTCCCTCCCCTCCCCCTCTCTCTCTCTCTCTCTCTCTCTCCATCTCTTCTCTCTCTCTCTCTCTCTCTCTCTCTCCTTCTCTTCTCTCCCTCCCTCTCTCCCTCTCCTCTCTCTACTGGAGGTAATGAGCAAAAGATGGCTGGAGACCAAGTCCAGGGAATAAAAGTGTTCTCCATTTGTTAGTGTCTTGGCTGACATTGTGGTGGACGCAGGCAGGGACACACACACAAACACGCGCACACACACACACACACACACACGCACACACGCACACACACACACACACACACACACACGCACACACACACGCACGCACGCACACACAGACACTCCCCCTCTTGCAATTCCTGGTGAATCGGTGGATCCAGCAAGCAGGTTGCTTTTGGCAGGTGGGCTCAAGGTCTCATTGAAGGACCTGTCAGTGACAGATGAGGCTGATTGGAGTGAGACAAAGAGTCCCGCTCGGCGACTCTCCGCAACTCTCCCGCCTCCTGGAACCTCCCGGAACCTCAGCCTCCTCGCTTTGTATTCATAGCACACGGATGCCTAAAGGCTTCGCTTACAGATTGAAGCACTTTACTTTTTTAAAAGGGTACTTTCATATATCTCTCCAACGTGGTGTATTAGTCTTGTTCCAACGCCCAAACAATAAATACCGGGGCTGAATGGTGCCAGGTGCCTCCGAGAGAGAGAGAGAGAGAGAGAGAAAGGGAGAGAAACCAGGTTGTTCTGTCCTTTTAACGAGCCAGGTTAATATCTTTTCCACCTTGTGTGATGCTGGACACACCCTTTCACCTCCTCCCACCCTTCTCCACCACCCTCCTTCCACCCTTCTCCACCCACCCTCCGGAGGCAAGGACTTAGATTGTGTGACAGAGGCCTTATCTGAGTGCTTAAGGTGGGTCAGGGTCACACACAGTCCAGACAGCCTCTCTACTTCCTGGTCCCATAGCCAACCGATACCGAGACTACTCTGCCTTTGTTTGCATTATGAGAAAGAGTGAGGGGGGGGGGGGGGGGGAGTGAGAGAGAGAAGGAGAGAAAAATAATAAACCATAATAAAAGAACAAGAGACGAGGATTTGCTGCAACGACTCTTTCTTTCTTGCTTTCAGGCATATTACTGTCTATGGTGGTCGTAGCGGGGTCGAGACTGTGACAGGAAACAAGAGAGGAAGTATATCAGAGAGAGAGAGAGAGAGAGAGAGAGAGTAAGGGGAGAGAGGAAGAGATGTTGAAGAGTGTGAGGAGAGGAGGAAAAAGGGGGGAGAAAGACAGAGTAGTGTTTCAGGACTTTTTAAGGGCCTCTCTTGTTTGTGGCGTTTCCAGGGGCAGCAGCAGTAGCAGCATGGGTTCGGGGGGTTCAGGCAGTGCCCTGGAGAAAGAGGGGGTTGACGTTCACACTGTGCCCCACACACAGGGACAGTTATTCAGTAGCCTCCAGCCAGCAGCAGAGCAGAGGGAGAGAGGGCCACAAAGACCTGTGTCTTGTGTGAGTAGCAGAGAGGTTGGCAGGGGGTTTGTGTGTGTGTGTGTGTGTCTGTGTGTGTGTGTGTGTGTGTGTTTGTGTGTGTGTGTGTTTGTGTGTTTGTGTGTGTGTGTGTTTGTGTGTGTGTGTGTTTGTGTGCGTGTGTGTGTGTGTCTGTGTGTGTGTGTGTGTTTGTGTGTGTGTGTGTTTGTGTGGTGTGTCTGTGTGTGTGTCTGTGTGTGTGTCTGTGTGTGTTTGTGTGTTTGTGTGTGTGTGTGTTTGTGTGTTTGTGTGTGTGTTTGGGGGTGGGGGGAGGCAGACCATGAATCAGGAACCCCCCATGCAACCTGGAACAGCAACTCTTGGTCCTTAGCTGGAAGAGAAGGGGCATTATAACACTCCCGCTCACACACACACACACACCTTCACCACTTCTTCACCTCCTATCCGGCTCCTGTTGACCCTTCTGCTAATCACCCCCTTGCTGATTATAGTCCAAATACTGCGCTGGAGGTGTGTGTGTCGAAAGGTTTTTCAACAAGGCATTGAGAATAGTGTTGTGTTACCAGGTCAGATTGGTAGGAAGGAACTATTATTGTGTGAACCACATGGGTCATACATACACTTACACAGGTCGGTCTAATACATCAGGATTGATATTAAATATGATCAGTCCCCCCCCCCCCCCCCCCCCCCCCCCCTTCATATGGGTCTTCATCTGTTACACACCACTCCTAAGAACACAGATGGAAGCAATGAGGGGGAGCGATTCAAGAGATAAAAACAGAAGAGATAAAATATCTCACTTGATGTTAAACGGCTCTTGAGAAGATCAGGAAATGTATGCCATGTGTTTTCCATGTCGTTTTTTTTTCTTCTTTTTTTCTTCTTCTTCATTAAATGAAGATATTGTCTTATCGGGTTTGGCTACAGTAGACCACTTTCATACGCCTGGGTTGATTTATACATCGCTTGGATGTGGAAACGCTGTCAACAAGATGGCCGGCGCACAGCTGCGTCCAATCAAACCCAGAGATGCGATCGACAGGACCCCGCCGGCGTTCACCCTCGGCTAGAATCACTAGGCCTGTTATTGCCCCCCTACTCTGCTGTAACTGTGCTGTATAGGATAGAGTTAATTATGAACTGTGGGGCGAGGGGGGGGGGGGCATTTGTTATGTAATTAGTGCTAATTACATAATTAAAGATCAGTAGTATTGAGGCCAACATCTTGAAAGGAAAAACTCCACCCCCCCCCCCCCCCCCCCAAGGTCCACCCCCCCCCACCCCCCCCCACCCCCCCACCAGGCGATCCCACCTACCAGCCCCACCAGCTGGACATTATGGGTTGTGGTCTGGCCATACTGGTGCCATTGGATAGTTCCTGATCCTGTCTCTCATTCACTCACTCACACACACACACACACACACACACACACACACACACACACACACACACACACACACGCACGCACACACACACACACACACACACACACACACAATATGTGAATATGTTTTCAGTTTTTTTGCACCTTCAGAAGAACCACTACAATTTCATTGTATAGGCAACTGTACAACGACAATAAAGTCTATTCTAATCTATTCTATTCTATTCTACACACACACACACACAACTACACACAAACCCACACAACGGGTTTTAAACTGGCTTCACCGGCCACCCCGCGGAGTGTCTCCATCTGTAGTTATATCCGCCGTGACCCTCTGGCCACAGCCTGTGGTGGTATTAAGTATCCATTTAACAGGTGGAGTGGTCAAGCCTTAAGTCTGTGATTGGATCAAGTTTCTCTCTCTCCCTTCGTGTCTCCCCCCATCCCACACGCCTCAGATAGAATGATTTAATCCAGCTGAATTCGAAGTGTTACACTCTCTGCTAAGCGAACACAATCTGGATAAGATGTTAAGATGTTGTCTTCTCTCTTCCCCCCCCCCCCCTCTCTCTCTCCATCCCCCATTCTCTGACCTCACAGTCATGACTGAGGATGTATGATATCATTCAGCTGAATTAGAAGTGTGTTACACTCTGCTCTCAACACAATCTGGATAAGATGTTAAGATGTTGTCTTCTCTCTTTCTCCCTCCCTCTCTCTCTCTCTCTCGTGACCCCCGCCCCTCCCTCTCCCCTCTCTCTCTCTCTCCATCGCCCCCTCTCTCCATCCCCCAGTCATGGCTGAGGATGTACGGCTACCTCCCCCAGGCCAGCAGACAGATGTCCACCATGCGCTCGGCCCAGATCCTGTCCAACGCCGTGGGGGACATGCAGCGCTTCTACGGCCTGGAGGTGACCGGCACGATGGACACCAACACGGTGACGTACGTCAACACACGCAACGCAACACACACACACACACACGCACGCACGCACGCGCTCGGAAGCATTAACTGCTATTACTGTCATTGTAAATGCTGTTATCTTTCTCCAGGCCTTCCTCACTCTCTCTGTCTGCTGGCTGTAGTATGTCCGCTGTCCGTCATGTTAATGTCGGTTAACGTCAGTTTGTAATTGAGATTTGAGTACGGGGGGGGGTGGCTGAAGGATATTAACTATAGAGTTACGTGTACGTTCGCTAGACCTGCGAGAGGTGTGCATATCAAAGCGCCCCGGGAAGGAAATGAATGTCAAACGGGGGGGATTTGGGTCTTCTTTCCTTTAGAGGAAGCCCACTCCATGGGGGTCCGGCTCTCTGGAACCAACAGATCCGTTACTGCACATAAACGGCACACGTATGAGGGTGCCCAAGGTCAAGCACCTGGGTGCTTTGGTGGCTGTCCTACCTTTCTCTGTATGACTGGTGGTATTCACTTACAGTGTAGAACCAATGCATCGGATGCACCCCACCGTGACGTGAAACAGTTAGCATTCTCGCTAACAGTTGTGTTTCTCTGCCTACACTCCCACAGAGCCATGAGGAGACCACGGTGTGGAGTCCCTGACAAGTTCGGGGGACAGATCAAGACCAACGTGCGTCGGAAACGCTTTGCGCTCACCGGCCACAAATGGAACAAGAGCCATCTTACCTTCAGGTAAAATTCAACTGTTTTGAATGGAAAATGACTTCTTTTGTTTTTGCTACTTTTTTTTACATTTTCAGTCTAAGTCTACAATCACTTTTCATATGTACACAATATTGTTGTCTTCTGTTGCAATTTAAAATATCTATAAAGGAAAACAGTCAAAATGTTCAGTCTACAGCCGTAAGCAAAACCCCAAATTAAAACGTTCGTACCACTTTTCCCTCTTCTCTCTTCCATCTTCTTCCAGTATACAAAATTACACACCGAAGATCGGGGAGTACAACTCGTACGAGGCCATCCGCAGGGCCTTCAGGGTGTGGGGGAAGGTGACGCCGCTGACGTTCGATGAGATCCCTTACCAGGAGATCAAATATGGCCGCCGGAAGGAGCCCGACATCATGATCTTCTTCGCCTCCGGTTTCCATGGCGATAGTTCGCCCTTCGATGGTGAGGGAGGGTTCTTAGCCCACGCCTACTTCCCCGGGCCTGGCATGGGCGGCGACACCCACTTTGACTCAGACGAGCCCTGGACCATCGGCAATCAGAACTTACAAGGTAAGTCAGCTTGTGAAAATGCTTCCAGTGTCCAATGGATTGCTAAGCCACGCCCCCTTTGAAAACTCGGACAAACAAACAACGCTTCACTGACAGTGACTGACTGACCGACCGTGACTGAATGACATTCAATTACTTACAATGGCGGGAGTTGGCAAATTTCTGATTTCTGATTTACCATAGCAAGTAATAGTGTAAAAAAAGATTTAAAAATGACAAGAATATTTTGTCGAGAAGCTTTTCACCATCAGATATCAGCGAGTTGTTTATCAGTGAGTTTTCTCCCTGTAGTGACTTTTGCTGTGATATGATTGGACAATTTCTATTTTGGGCCGTGGCTTAGCGATAGGTCCATAGTAGATGCATTAGGTCATACACAATTTCAGGGGAAAAAACCCTTACAAACCCTAAAAGCACCCCCCTCCCTCTTCACATGGTATTTCCCAACCACCCCTCTAGTTTAACCAGCGTTGGCATGACCAAAGTACAACATATTTTGGATTTGACTCCTCTATTACCTCCATAAAACTTCAAAGGAGGTGGATGATGACATTATATTGCTCATACTAGGCCTACAATTCCCACTGGCTTTATATTACCATCGTTTTCTTATTACCATTTTCATTCTCCACCGAATTCTCCATTATGTTCAATCGTTGACTCATTAACCCAGCAGCTCTTCTAATGCCCAGAGGGCCTCGGTGGCTGGAGGGTCCTCCTGGTTTCCTGCTCTGTCATTTCCTGACTCAGAGCAGAGGCAGATGCCTGGCTTTGTTGAGGTCGGGAGAGTAGGAGGTGTCACAGGACAGATCACAGAGAGGGTTTCAAATGCCAAACTGTCAGTTGGGTTGGTGGGGGTTGAGGTAAGCGACTAAGCAGGAGATCAGTTCGGAGAGTGTTGAGTCTTGTTCGACTTTCTTTTATGTCTATTGTAGCCTTATGTATAGCTGACTTCTCCTGAAAAACAACCCCATGACACATGGCATTTAATCAGCCTTGAAAACCACTGAAAAAGCTTAAACTTAAAGGTCAGCTTTTTACTCGATGTTGTGGGCACATCGAGTTTACGCACATTTCCCTGAACAAGCTTGATGAGTACTGCGGTTGTTTGTTGTTTTTATGTGCTGTGATGTGTGTCTTCAGTAGTGCAATTTGCAATACTATAATTCCTCCATGTGCTCTGTGGTCCACACCCTTGGCACTGGGTGGGATGTGAGCTGTGACCGAAGCTCTGACAAAGCTGCTTAATTGGAGAATAAATCCACCCTGAATCATTAAATTAAGTGGAAGTACTAGGCTCTGGGATTAGGAGCAAACGTGGTGTTTTCATTGTACTGCGGCGGTAGCGAGATAAGCTATCTTCTCCCAAGTCGTTTGAAGTCTGTCAGCCATATGGTTGTCAGGGTTACCTTACAGAGACCTCTTTCTTTCACTCTCTCTCGCTCTCTCTCAAACACACACACACACACACTCCACTTTCTCCTTCTTTTTTCTCTCTCTCTCTGCATCTTAGGGGGATATTTTTAGAGTCACATGGCTATGATGATGTGCCACTAAGCCACAGATATAGCCATGGGAGGGGTTGGTGGCTGGGGGGAGGGGAGAGAGGGAGCTGACAATAGATCCTGACAAGGAATCCTGAACATCTCAACTTCTTTACATATCCAGAAATGACATCATCTAGCTCCAAACCCTGTCCATATGATAGGGGGTATCGCTGTAGACATGTGACCGATCGCCGTCAGCCCTCATTCGAGACAAGACGGCCGAGAAAGCGTTATGCCAAAGTTCAGTTAAAACTACAACAGCATAGTACTGTATTCACGGTGAAAGTACCATGCCTTAACTCGGACCAACATCAAAGAGAGACCTACGGCAAACCTAGGTCAAATCAAGTCCTATGGCAACTTATTTTTTTAGCTTGTCTACACTACAGGATGTCCTTTGTGGAGGAAATTTGACGTGGTGGTCAATGTGTCACAGATGTGTCCTGTTTTGCCGTGACGATGCATCACTGTCACTCTACCCTGTGACAACGGTGTGCTTTGACTGGAGAGAGAGAGAGAGAGAGAGAGAGAGAGAGAGAGAGAGAGAGAGAGAGAGAGAGAGAGAGAGAGGACTGGGTGTGTTGATGGTTTTCAGAAGCCATTAGAGTGACCGAGTACTTAGTATGTTGAAAGCACCATTTCCTCGTACAAACGTGTCAAGTCTCTCCGAGTAAATCCTGAAGAAGCACTTTGTGCTTCATTAACTTTATAATGCAACGGGAACTTTGTGCCAACTGTGCATAATATAGCCTATTATTTTGTTCACGCACATAATGATACACATTCCCTATGGATTATAATGGTGGAGCTAGCTAGCATCATTGTGTTGGTGCACACAACATTAGCTTTTGTAGTTACAGCAAAGTCACTAGTTGTCCCTCTCCTGGCCTGCTTGGGCCAATGGCCTTAAACAAAATGGAAAACCCCTTGATTTACCCCTCCATCTCCCACCCCCTAACCCCAGCCCCAAATGCTACGACCATCTCACTGGGTCATATTTATTTACTCAACATGCTAAATATAGCCGACCCTCATCTCACTCCAAGCATAGCAGAGCTTCTTTTAGTAGCTCAGGATAGCTACTATGTCTTTCTTTCTATTCAGTATCATAATACACACTAATACACAATATGTAACTTGTCGTGCTTTTCAACATTGCGTCACATGGCTGTAGCGTGAATCACTGTAACGAAGTGTTCTGGGCGGTGTTTGCCTCTTGAGTCAACACACAATGAGTGAGTGTAAAGGTTGAATAGAGGCGTGCTGTGGGATGTGGTGCTACAGCACCTATCGAAGCTGTTCCGGAGGGTTCCCTCTGGGTGACCCCAGTGACCCCACTGTACACTTCCAGTTCCTGCTCAGGTTTCTGGTGCATCTCTCCAGTGTCAGTGTAGTATGATAATGACTATCTTCTCTTTCTCTTTTCTCTGTCTCTCTCTCTGATTCTCTCTCTCTCTCCTTCTTTATCTCTTGCTCTCTCTTTCTCTCTCTCCCTCTCTCTCTCTCTCTCTTTCTCTCTCTCCCTCTCTCTCTCTCCCTCTCTCTCTCTCTCTTTCTAGGTAATGACTTGTTCCTGGTAGCGGTCCATGAGCTGGGCCATGCGCTGGGGCTGGAACACTCCAACAACCCCATGGCCATCATGGCCCCCTTCTACCAGTGGATGGAGACGGACGACTTCCAACTGCCAGAGGACGACCTCAGAGGGATACAACAGATCTACGGTCAGTTCAGTCACTGTCTGTCTGTCTGTCTGTCTGTCTGTCTGTGTCAGTCTGTCTGTATCTGTCTGTCTGTCTGTATCTGTCTGTCTGTCTGTCTGTATCTGTCTGTCTATCTATCTGTCTGTCTGTCTGTCTGTCTGTCTGTCTGTCTGTCTGTCTGTATCTGTCTCTCTGTCTGTCTGTGTCTGTCTGTCTGTCTGTCTGTCTGTCTGTGTCTGTCTGTCTGTCTGCCTGTCCGCCCGTCTGTCTGTCTGTCTGTCTGTCCGTCTGTCTGTCTGCCTGTCCGTCCTTCTGTCCCTCTGTCTGTGTCTACTCATTTATTTCTGGTTTATTTGTGGGACATGTACCAACACAGTGACACAGTGAATAAGTAATCACCTGATGTGTTGCTATGAAGTGTGGTTTACGGTACGATGATGTCAGTTTGAGTCAGATCCGATCTCTGTAGTATGCAAGTGTTCCAGCCCCGAGGCAGCCGCCTTTTATTTCAACCTCCATCAGAGTTTAGTCTGAGGTCTGCCTTTCTGCCCTGCACGCTGCATCCCGCCCACAAAAAGCCCAAAGTGGAAAATCAGTCTGCTGACACACATATCAACTTATCTCAGGCTAAATGAGGACACAGCGACCTATTATGTGATCTGTAGTAGCAGCACGATGAGCCTTTGGAGGTCATGATTTCCTTTTGGAGTAGTAGTGGATTAGTGAAGTGGAGAATAACTGGAGAATCACTTTTCAAAAAACGACGGTCGAGAGAGGACGCTGGCGTTGCTTGTTCGCCGCTTCTCCGCCCGAAATCTAGGTGTAATTGCAGTATACAGAGTAGATTGTCCTACAAAGACACTTGGATTTAGATTTAGCAATCTAAACATTAATTAGACCCCTATACTTTCTTTTATTTATTTTTTGTTTCTTTTTATTATTACTACTCGATCTTTTCAGTTTGTAAAGCGTCTTTGAGTGTCTAGAAAAGCGCTATACAAGTCTAATGTATTATTATTATTATAATACAGTGCTGTGGTTTTGGATTTTGAATGTAACCGTGTGTGTGACAACGAGCCTAACTGTTTTCTCAACGGTGTCTCATCAGGGCAGAAAGACAGCACCCCTACCCAGGCTCTGCCCACCGTCACCCCCCGCCGACCGGCCCACCCGGAACCCAAACCCCCCAACGCCCCGCCCCGGAGGCCGGACAAGCCCCACACGCCGGACAAGCCCCGCACCACCGACCGGCCGGACCACTACGGCCCCAACATCTGCGAGGGAAACTTTGACACGGTCACCATGCTCAGGGGAGAGATGTTCGTCTTCAAGGTGAGGAGGAGGAGGAGGAGGAACTCACAGAGCTCATGTAGTAAAATAGAACTGGCGAGATTCTAACCTGGCACGCCGACAAACAGTCTTAGCCCACCGAGCTAAAGCCTAGAGACGTAGAGAAGCCTAGAGGGTAGCTAATGCAAGACGAGCAGGTGTCAGGCTAGGTTACTCATCGTGTGAGCCGCCTGTGTCCAGTAGACTCTATAGGTTCAGTAGATTCAGCTTGTGCAGTGCCACTCGGTCTCTAGACAGCTAGCCGACGCAGATGCTCTTGTCTTCACGACCCTGGCCGTTAACAAACAGATCAAAGGCCGGTCGCATCCCAGGCTGTGGGAGGGATCACCATGTTGCTCTCTCAAAAAAGTGCAGTAAAAGTACCTCTCTACCCCAGGACCAGCTGGGGAGAGCCTTATGGGCAGGTGGATCAGGGTCTGGGTCCAATTTGGACCCAGAGCAGGCCGTAAAAACCCCAGAGCCACTCACTTTTACAACCCAGAACTCAGCTGGAGCTCTGTAAAAAGGGAGAGGAGCAGCACTCTCTGTGTCTCAGGTGTACCGTAAGAGGACTTTCACACACGCCACACAGGCTGGCACAAGACGGCTCTGGGCTTAACTGTTTGTGACAGCAGCCGGCGAAACCGGGAACAAGTCGGCAGCCGATTAAATGTCCCAGGTTTTTGTTCTGAAAATTGAATTGAATGTCAACGTTTGCTGAAAATCAACGACACACTCGCTAATCAACTAACACAGCTTGTTTTGTGAGCTTGCTAACAATGTCAAGTAGTGTTATAGTTAACTAGGTAGTGGTGGGGATTACTCAAACCCGAATCCATTGCATTGCAATATTCTGGCCTGACTAGCGAGTGTGTCATTGATTTCCGACAACGTTGAAATTGATTGACATTTTTCGGAATAAAAGTCAGAGCAGTTTGACGGGTTGCCGGCATGTTCCCGGGTGTTCGCCAGCTGCCGTCACATTTGTGACACGTTTGTGACAGCAGCTGGAGGACATTTGGAACTTTATGTCTCAGTCGACCTGATCGTGTCATCCCTGTGGTGTGAAAAGAGCACTTCCTCACCCTTCTCCGCCTCTTCTTTCACTTTTAACGAGCAGCCATTGACAAGCTCTCCTGCACACCTGAGATGGAGTCTATTGTAAGAGGTGTTGCAGGAGGAGAGACACGTGAAGAAGCCGAAGCATCGGGACTCTGGTCTGCTGCAATGACTCTGGTCGCACATTGAACTGATGTTCAGTATTATGTGCACACGTTTCATCAGGTGTTCATCAGGCATAAGCTGCCATTTTGCCATTATACCAATGATCTGTTCAGCTGTTGTCTCTGTGAGAGAGGGCAGAGGGGGGGGTGATGATGTGCTAGCAAGAATGGAACAATGTGTAGATATGAGAGAAAGGAGGGCAGAGTGTTCCCTTTGACGGTGGCAGCTTCTCTTGTCATCAGGGTTTATTTGAAGTGCAACTGCAACTTCACTTTACCAAGAGGTGCTCTCCTCTATCTATTTTAAGAAGAGGTTCCATCAATCCAAGGCTGTTGTCTGACATTATACAGGATTCTTACATAAGCTATCTGTTCAGTTTTTAACGTCGAATAGTAGGCTGTTGTTTAATGAGCCATGTCGAAGGTCTGACATTGAGTCCTATGCCTTTAATGACTCATTCGGTTGTGGTATATATCGAACAGCGCTCCTGAATTAGTCATATTCGGTTGAGTTGTGTTTGTTCTTTTTGCGTCAGCCGGTCTCTACGCTCGGCAGAGCACACGCAGTACCGCACAGCACATTCAGCGAGATGGGAGATGTCTACTTCCCTGAATTGTAGATCTAATTGCACCCAATGTTATCCTCTCCCCTTCCTGCCTCTCCTTGTTCACAGAAGATTGAAGTAGATTGGATGCAGGCAGGCAGGCAGGCAGGCAGGCAGGCAGGCTGACACACACACACACACACACACACACACACACACACACATACATACATACACACTCACGTCTGCTTTAAATTATGTTCAGTTCACTAACAGCCTGTGCCGCTTGAAGGACAAAGACTAGCAACCTTGCCAGGAAGATGCAACTCCTCGCTTTCACCATTACTGCTGACAGCTAACGCTATTGACCTACTGTTAATGAATGAGCTAGCAGATCTAAGTAAATCTGCCTTTGTGTCTGGGGGTGGGTGAGGGGGGGCGGGGGGACATCTTGGAAAGCACTCATTCAACAACTCAGGGTAATTTCCCCTCTGGTACCAGCCAGGCATGTTTTGTGCTGACTTAAATAAACGGATCAGTTTAACAGTTCTTTATACAGTCAGTCCAAATCATAAAAAGCCTTTTTCTCATGCAACATGTAGCCACCCTGAACCGGTCCTTGCGGTAATTGGACATGTGATATCCCCAGGCGATGTGGTGATGTGGTTATGGTTATTAATAGGCTTTTCAGAGTTGCTGTTGTTTTCGGGTGTCAGTTCTGGTGGGGGATCTGGTGTGCTACGCTACAGGCGTTTCGGATGTGCATGGGAAAGGGACCACCCTTAACATGACCGCTCATCCACTGCCAACAGTGCTGTGTGAAGTCAGGTGACAGAGAGGGAAAGCCTGGGTTAAAATCTGGTTGCCTCAACTTTTAAAAGGAACTTTATGCCTCATTAGATTAGATTAGATTTGATTGATTCAACTTTATTGTCATCGCAGAGTACAAGTACAATACAACGAAATGCAGTTTAGCATCCAACCAGAAGTGCAAATAATGCACACCATCCTCTATCTCTCACTCTCTCCTCTCTCTCTCTGTCTCTCTCTCTCTCTCTCTCTCTCTCTCTCTCTCTCTGTCTCTCTCTCTCTCTGTCTCTCTCTCTCTCTCCTTCTCTCTCTCTCTCTGCCTGGATCCTACCCCCTGTCAGGCACTGTGGTTTATGCCATGGTGGTTAATTGGAAAGGAACAGTAGGGTGGGTGTGTGTGGACAGGGTGAGGGAGGGATCGTGAATTTCGAGGGAGGGAAGGGGGGGGGGGGGGGGGGCAGGGTGTTAGAACAGGCGGTTTAAATTTAGAGCCCCCTTGGCTGCGTTCCTGTGTCCTAGGTCCTGGGCCTGGTTTGGATATTGGACAGAACTGGAGTCACCTCAAGGTTCTGGAGCGGCGCCAGGGAGATGAGGGGAATGTGAAGGGCAGGATGCCTACTGTTCCATGTGACCAGAGAGAGAGACAGAGGAGTGTGTGTGTGTGTTATGTGTGTGTGTGTGTGTGCGCGCTTGTGTGTGCGCTTGTGTGTGCGCTTGTGTGTGCGCTTGTGTGTGTGTGTGTGCGTGCTTGTGTGTGCGCTTGTGTGTGCGCTTGTGTGTGTGCTTGTGTGTGTGTGTGTGTGTGTGTGTGTGTGCGCGCTTGTGTGTGCGCTTGTGTGTATGCTTGTGTGTGTGCTTGTATGTGTGTGTGTGTGTGTGTGTGTGTGTGTGCACTTGTGTGCGTGTGTGTGTGTGTGCGCTTGTGTGTGCATAGGTGAGAGCGCGCGCGCGTGTGTGTGTGTGTGTCTGTTATTGAAGCGTACTGACACAAACTGTCGACTTGAGTTTCCAACCCTCCCCTCAGGCCGTGTGCTGCACCGTCTCTGACAGACTCTGATAAGTGATGTTCAGAAGCACCAGGCACACCGCCCAGCTGTGTTCCCCCTCTCCCACATGGCTCTTGTCATTTTGTGTATAGATTGATAGTGCTAAACAGCTGATATCTACTACTGCTGCTTCCAGATCTGGTCCGCAAGCTGCCTCAGTGAGGTTTGGACATTATTACAGCAGGGTCTGTTTCTTCAGCTGTTTCTTCAAGACTTTTCCTAGTTTTCTAAGCATCTTCAGTAGACGTTTGTCCAATTGAGTCGGCCGAGGACTAGGCTTCATCTGTGTGGAGGGAACTGCCGCGTAGGAAGAAAGCCGTGTTACAGGCCAGGGGCAGGGATCAGACTGACAGATATCCGGTGGATGTTGTCTTCTTTTTTGTTTGTTTTTATTCAAAGAGTTCATATACACAATGATACACGGAAGAGGATATACAAATATCACAGATGACCACTTGTTTTTTTCAGTTTTTTTCCTAAACATGAATATCAAATAAGCCCTTTCCCCCCCCCCCCACCCTAAATTAAAAACATGTAAAATTAAAAACAAATTTAACAGCAAATGATACTCTTGAAAAAATCTGTATATTCAGTATTTTCTATTCAGTATAGAAAAGAATGAAACAAAGGTGCACTTTAGATGTGTTAGTTAGGCTGTGTGACCCTATATACATGAAAAAGAAACTCCTCCAATCAACAAGTACATCACGATACATTCCCTATCCCCCCCTATCCCCCATCCCCGTGGATGTGTCTTCTAACGGCTGCCCCCCTCTGTCCTGACAGGGCCGCTGGTTCTGGAGGGTCCGGAGGAACAGGGTCCTGGACAACTACCCCATGCCCATCGGACACTTCTGGAGGGGGCTGCCGGGGGACATCGACGCAGCCTACGAGAGGCACGACGGCAAATTTGTCTTCTTTAAAGGTACTTGTAGTACACACACACACACACACACACACACGCACACACACACAAATACGCACATACGCACACACGCACATATGCACACACACACACACACACACACACACACACACACACACGCAGACACACATGCATGCATGCAGACACACACACAGACACGACCTTGCGCATACTCGAACACATACACGCGGGCGCGAGCGCACACATATGCAGTCATCGTTGTGTTTGACATTTCAGTTAAACAAAAGATAAATACCCAGACTCACAGGGGCTGGAACGGTGTTTGTTAATCTGTTTAAGCAGCAATCACAAACCAGAGAATGTTTTGGTTGCACAACCTAATGAAGCATGACTGATGATACCAGAATAGATACACAAACACTGCTAACTGCAGTCTGCGGGTCCATTTCGTCTACTTTCTGAATTACGTGACATCCAAGTTGATTCGAGCACAGGGTCTCTAATGTACCGCAACCCACTAAACCCATTAAGGATAAACTGGGGCCTTTTAGAATTGATAGTAGGTATTAGTTTCTGTCTAGATGGGGAAGATAATTATGTCAACATAGAAGGAATGGAGAGGCTTGTAAGACCCTCTTGAGTTCTGGCTTGAAACTAGATCTGATTGGACAGAAATTAAATACCCTCGAAGGCAGAGAGAGAGACCATTGGCTTGAGCTCCAATCCTCCCCGAGCGGCCAATGATGTCACACCGACCTCTCTCATCACTTTGCAGTTGCCACAGAAACCATCCCATGCCCCCAAAACACGCTAGGTTTTAGCTTTCATTTACACAAGTTTCCCTCATTAGATTGAAACCCTGGCCTTTGCTGCCGCTCTCAGGGTTTCTCCCCTAACCTCAGTGTTTCTGCTTATTGATTTTCCCTGCGCCACTTCTTCAGCTGTTAGCCTAAACCGCAAATGTAATAATGACATAAGGACGTCGTATACAATTCGATTTCTCTGCTAGAGTTTCGACATTTCCTTTGGCAATAACTCGTCTCTTTTGTTTCCGTAGATATTGAAACAGACTAGAGAGAGAGATAGAGAGAGAGAAACGGGAGACGTGGCTCTTTAAGACAGCTGGCTTCCCTAAAGAAAGTCTTCGGGGCGAAATGATGTCATTGGCAAGGCCTTCTGAAATTTGGATGCCGTCCATTGGAAAGAAAAAACCAGGGGACGAATAAAGTTGGCCTACAACATCTGGGAGTGTGTGTGTGCGTGTGTGTGTGTGTGTGTGTGTGTGTGTGTGTGTGTGTGTGTGAGGGAGTGGGTTGCATCAGCCTCTATGTGTCCAGATGCTGACTGCTAAGGTTTCGCTTTAGAACCGGAGCGGTACCATGAGTAGACCGGAGAACAAGGGACCGCGGATGGAGCCTCGGTGTCTAACGTACTGTTAGTGTAAAACAATAAAAAACACTCCCGGCATATAACGCATATTAAAACCGCTGCAACACCGTTCCGTAAAGTCGCCCATTACTCGCGTGCGCTAGCCAGCAAGTAAACAAGGCAGTTATGTAATGGGGGGGGGGGGGCGGGGGGGCGGTTAACAGTTTCCATAGCATGCTCCAGGTTTACAAGTGGGAGTCGTTCAGAGAGGGGGAAAGTCCCAATGCATGCATGCTCCATAAAGGACCATTAACCATGAATCCCTTTCTCTCTACCTCCCTCCCTCCCTCCCTACCTCATCTCTCCCTCCCCCCCCCCCTCCTCCCTCGCTTTCTCCCTCCTGAATTATTATTCTCTCCATCCATCTTCCACTCCTGTCTATATCTGTCCACCCTTGTCTGTCTTCCCATCTCCCCTCTACTCCTCCTTTCACCACTGTCGTCATCCCCCACCCCTCCCTCCCCCCCCCCCCCCCTCCACCTATAGGGAATAAATACTGGTTGTTCCGGGAGGCCAACCTGGAGCCGGGCTACCCCCAGGAGCTGACGGACTACGGCAGAGACATCCCCTACGACAAGATAGAGACGGCCATCTGGTGGGAGCCCTCGGGGTTCACCTACTTCTTCAAAGGAGACCGGTAAAGAATCACTCTGTCATCACCTGTACCCCTGGAGTGGAAAAAACAACACACTCTCACCACTAGAAAAAAAAAACAGGCGTTCAGCTTGAAAAAAAACCTTACAATGTTTACATGTCTAAATTATTTTAACTCCCCCTCACCACTAGAAAATACTCGAAAAATCAATGGTCTTTCAGCTTTAAAAAAACCCTTACAATGTTTACATGTCTAAATGATTTGAACTCCCTAACCTCCCTCCCACCTCCTTTTTCCCACCCCTTCATGTTTCCAGAGTTCTGCTTGTGTGGCGCATGATTTAAATTCATTTGGTTTGGACACTGGGCTGACATTACAGTGTTTAAAATTAATTAACACGCGGTGATGTTGTGTTTTTCTCTCTCGTTTGCCTGCTGTAGGTACTGGCGCTTTAACGAACAGTCCCGGGCGGTAGACGCGGACTACCCTAAGCCAATCAGCGTGTGGGGCAATGCGGTTCCGTCCTCTCCCAAGGGGGCCTTCCTCAGTGATGATGGAGGTGAGTGAGACAAGAGGGGGAAGGGCGGCCAGGAAAGTGCCTGTAAAGGCTCTCCGAAACAAAGGAGAAGGGTGGGTCCGGTCAATCAGAGAGAGAGAGGGAGAGAGGGAGGGGGAGAGGGGGAGAGGGGACTTTGGGCAGGGAATTTTAGCTGAGTGGGGAAAAAAGTTACATCATTTCGAGAGAGTTGCTGAAAGAGACGTGGTGGTTTTCCCCCCAAAACCCGACATCACTCTCACCATCAAGTATACTGGCCTGTTTCCTGATTACAGCATTAGAAACCTATTATATAGTAACGTTTCGTCGGTTAGAATGGCATTGACCGAGCATTGGAATTAGGATCCTTGAGTTTACAGTGGTATATTTACAGTGGTATATTTACAATGGTATATTTGCGATTTAGTCGAATACTTTTCCTACTCACTTACTTCCTTACTCCTCCTGTGTTTGATCGTATTATAGTGGGATTTTAACTGCCTTTCGCAAACATTTGAAAAGGAACCGTTTGTCGTACCGTAAACAAGCTCTGAGCTGACATCTCTGCCTATGTCTTCCCCTCTCCCAGCGTATACCTACTTCTACAAGGGATCCAAGTACTGGAAGTTTGACAACCACCGGATGAAAAGTGAACCAGGCTTCCCCAAGTCCATCCTGCGGGACTTCATGGGCTGCAGCGTCGATCTAGTCCCGGACAGAGTCCCGGACAGAGTCCCTGACAGAGTCCCGGACAGAGACAGAGACACGGACACCACCGAAGGCCGGAAGGTCCCGGACCTGGACCGCCCGCCCTTCAACCCGGACGCGGGCAAGGACAAGGACAAAGGCAAGGACAAAGACAAAGACAAGAACGTCGACAAGGACAAAGAGAAGGAGAAGGAGCGCACCAACGACGTGGACTTCAAGGAGGAGACGGAGGAGGAGACCAACGAGGTGGACGTGGTTCTCAAGGTGGACGACAGCGAGACGCGCACCATGAACATCATCATGGTGACGGTGCCCCTGCTCCTGGTGCTGTGCATCCTGGGACTGATCTACGCCATCATCAACACACTGCAGAGGAAGGGGGCGCCTAAACTGCTGGTCCACTGCAAACGCTCCATGCAGGACTGGGTGTGACCCCCCCCCCCTCCCACACACACACACACACACACACACACACACGTGTTTGTAGATACAGAACTGCAAATTACACACACACACACACACACACACACACACACACACGCGCACACACACACATAAGCACATACACAGTAGACATATACAGAAACATATGAACACACACACACACACGCACACACACACACACATGCAAACAGATACCCACATGCCCCAACTCCCTCCCCGTGGTGCTCTACAATGAGTTGACTGTAGTCTATTTATATCAGAAAGTTTGCACATTGTTTTTTTTTGTTTGGTTGTATTGTGTGAGTCTTTTTTCTTTTTTTTTCTTTTTTTTATTCTAAACCAGGATGTTGTGTTTACATTATTATTCTTCCTCTCTCGCCTCCCCTCCATCACTGGGGAGTTTTCACGTGCGATAACTGCCATCTGGTTTTTTGATTAAAAAGTTTGAACGGGAAAAAACAAAGAGGGTCAAAAAAGAGAGACTGCAGCGCAGAAAGAAGGGAGCGGAGGAGGACTCCCGATTCTCTGAAAAGCAAAAGAGAGCCCATCTCTCCTCCTCCTCCTCCCCGCCTCCTTCCCTCCCTCACTCAGGACTCTGTCAGCCGAAACGCAGACTTCTATGGAAGGTCAGGTATCAACAGAAGAGAGAAGACAGTGTAAACAGTGTCACTGTTGAACTGTAACTCACCCAATGCCTTTTTTTATTAAGCCTTCTACGTTGCACCGTCTGTCACACACAAGTCATAGAGCTTTGTTTTTTTTCTCATCTGTTTCTCCTCAAAAGGCACTATTATGGACAGTATTGGAGGGGAAAAAAAGTGAACAACTTTCACGAATGTTTTGGTGTATTCAACCAAACATGGATCTGTCCAATCCTCTATGCTTTGCCTCTTTTTTTTCCTCCTCCAGTTAGATCAAACCAATGAGAATATTCAGTAGTTCTGATAGGGAAGAGCATTAATGGCATTTCTTGCTTTATTTGACGACAAAGGCAATTCACTGTGAAACAACACTGCTAGGGACTCTGCATTCGAGGTACTGGGGTAAGAAGAGAGATGGAATCTGAATGATACCTTTACCAACACTGTTCGGTTCAACTGACAAATACTAGGGATAATAGATACTTCAGAAATACCCTAACAAGTATACTTAAGAATACACTAACATTGATTAGAGTAAAATGCACTACATACTACGTACTACTAGGTGTTGCTTTGAAAGGCTTAAACTCTTATAGATGTAAATAGACCTAGAGGGCTTCTCTAGTAGATCTGGCTCCAGAGGGTCTGTTAACTGAACACAGTCATGTCGGCTAATCCTCTCATTTAAAAAACAGCAGGTGTGTAAAAGAAAATATTGTTAACCTCCGCAGCCTCCGACCTTAAGCCTTCTCCATACCAAACAAGCCTCTTTTTCATCTTCTGAGAGGCTTTGAGACAGAGAGACAGAGAGAGAGAGAGAGAGAGAGAGAGAGAGAGAGAGAGAGAGAGAGAGAGAGAGAGAGAGAGAGAGAGAGAGAGAGAGAGAGTGAGTATGCACTAAAAGGAGCGATGGGCAAAGGGCATCTGCGAGATCTGCGAGATTCTGAGAGGAAAGGTTAAAAGACAAGAAGTCTTATCTGTCAAGTATTTGGGGTCGGCTTACAGTTCTGTTAATCCAGAGCGGTTCCCTGGGTTGGGTTACACACGCAGATGTCGGTGATTGTAAAGAGGGATGGCCGAGCAGCAGGCTTGAGAGAACCAGAGGTTACTGGGCTAACTCCCGCAGCTGAGGAGGGCTAGCGGGGAGGGAGAGGCCCCTCCTGAGAGCCGGGAGCAGGGGAGAGAGAGAGGCTCACTCCAGCGCTCTCCCTGTAAGGTCTCGAACTGGCACTGTGACATGTGACCCACATCCAGAAGCGCCGCTTAAGGGCTTCCTTTGGACTGTACTCCAGGGAATAGAGAGGCACGAAGCGAACGTAGACTGGTCTAGTTTGTACGTTTGTACGTTTTTCATTACGTTCCCTCACCGTTTTGATCGTAACAGGCCGTGTTTCAGCTCAGGTCTGGTAGATTTACTCATCGTACTCCCCCCGAAATATACGTCTGGGAAGTCTCAACTGGCAGTTTTTTTTCTGTTGGAGAACTCTGTATGTACACATGCTGTATGTTAGAGATCACACACAGATACCGTAGCTGTCAGGTTGTGTTCGTTTACCGTCTATCAAACAGCAGTTTGCACGAACACGTCTGCGTCAGGCGTTTTAAGAGGTGGGGCCCGCAGAGGGGGAGACAAGCGAGACGCTGTCTCACTGACGCGGAACAGCGGGGGGAAGGAGAGTTAAAAGGGCTATTAGACATTTTATTGACAGGCGGGAGGCATCGCAGCCCGCGAGACGTCCCCGCGTACAACAGTGATGGATCCCGCTCGATGGGGTTGCTAGGAGACGGGCCCTTGTCCGGTTGCCCTCTCATTGTCGGAGGGCGATTTAGAGGGAGAGCTAATCAGAGGTAAAAGCTCTTTCTCCAGTCAGTCAAGCCGCTGGCTCCACCCCCCCCCCCCCCCCACCCACCCAGCCCCCACTCCCCCCCCCCCCCCCCCCCCCCCCCCATCCTGCCCAGTCAGATCAATGGAGAGCGATCACCAGCAGGCCACTCTTTGAGTATCTGGACAGACTCAGAATGTGCCGACTCATTGTCTTAGACAAAATCCATGCCTTTACTATACTCTCTATGTGGTCTAGTTTGTGTGAGCCCTAGCGTCTAGTGTTCATATGGGTCTATATGTCTATATATGGGTTTATGTTTATAGAGTCTCAATTTGTCTCTGACATGTCTCTCGACGTTCCACCGTGGGCTGTAAGCGTAGCCCGCCTGGGAAAGAACTCGAGCAGATTTCTCGACAGAAATGTGGGAAGTTTTACTTAGGAAATGCCTGCTTGAAGTAAACTAGAGCCTTATATAACATTATAGTCTGGGATTGAGTCCAAGATTATTATTTTTTGCTTTGTTTTGTGTCGCGTCGTTGTTTTCTATGAGCATTGTTGTTTTGTTTTTTTAATATAGAGTGTATGAAAAATTATTGTCAGGGAATGATTGAGGTATTGACATTTCGACACTTCTTTGACTGTCTTTACTCCGGTCTTACGGTAGAGCTTCCTCTCTCTATCTCTATCTCTCTCTCTATCACACCACTCCTCCCTTCCCCTCCCCTCCTCTCGTCTTCAACCCAGACCTTGGCTCAGCCTCAGGGGACGGTAGTAACAATGGCCCCCTCTCTCACACAAAGTGCATTATTGTCCTCCAATCCAGTTCCCCGCAGGAAAGAGAGAGAGAGGCTGGGCTCTGGGCCAGGCTTCCTCCCACAATCCCTTTCACCCCAGCCCCACTCCTCAAGGCTGAGTGAGCAAGCAGCCATGGAGGCCTAATGTGTCATCTCCCAGATAGAGAGGAGAACACGGCCGAGTGTATTATATTAACAACGGACAACCGTTCTGTTCTGGTTGGAGGTCAGTCAGCGCTTTTCACCTGCGTCCTCCTGTCCTGTACAGTCATTTCCTGTCACCTTCCTACTGTCAACCACTAGCTTCACAAAGTCTTTATTTTAACCCTGTGCGGGAGGCGGACAGAGGATGCAAACCTGACCTTCAATAAAGAGAAGAGACGCGGCGTATAGAAAGACGACTTGAAAGATGATGTGTGTACGGGTCTTGTTTCATCCTCGCATCCTGCTCCACGGTCCTCCAACCCTCTCTCGATGATGTCATAAGACCCAGAGGGTCTTTGATGCACTTCGATGAGCCTCGATTGTCTTGAGTGGAGAGACAAACTGAAACCACATGCTATTAACTGTCAAGTGAGTTACTGTAGTAGACTGCTCCTCCCACATCCATGGGAAACCTGGCAACTAAAAGCCTACTGTATACCAGCCTAATGGCATAGCATCTCAAAAATGTTTTGTTTTTTTAAACCTTACAGCAATATTGCTTCCCCAGGTAATGTTTCAGTGATTTTTGTTTTTATAAAACCTCACCATCCTCGTTAACAATATTGGGATGGAAAAAAAGTGGTATTTTTTCCCTGTATGATTATGATTATGATTATTTGTAATATTAATTAGGCTGGTTTTTATTTTGTGCCGTTTTTATCTCTCTGATGTTGGTATGACATTTTTTTTTTTTTTACATTGTTACTTTGTTAATAACATTCCGTTTTGTGCCGTTTTTTTTTTTTTTTTTTTTTTTCCGCTGTAGAAATGTAAGATTTTATACATTTGTGTTGTGTGTTCACCTCCTGTTGAGTGTGTTAACAATCCATGCTGGACATGTACACATTAAAAATGCTCTAAAAATAAAGAGGTGTAATTGAACTCTTGAGTACATTTAATTATCCATAGATCAACTAGAGAAGAGTGAAAAGGCATATTTGTGAACCATTATGAAAAGAAAACAAAAAACAAAGAAAAAAACAAACATCCATAGGACTCTCTAATGCATTTTAGCCTAGAAAACATGAAACTCATTCATTTGTTGCTTGACATTGCACCACCCCCTCTGCACAAACTGTGGCTCATTGAGACAGTATCTTGCACTGTGACCACTATAATGCAAGCTTCCCAATTGAGGGCTTGTATAAACAGACTCCGCCCTGCTGGTCAATCCCAGCCTCTGTCCAGGCCCTCCCTGAGGTGAGATCTCAGTCCGTGGCCAGGGCCACACTTCCGCTCTCTCAGGGAAGAGGATGGTCTCATGGGGCATTGGGAGTCTCGGTCTGGGAAGTATGTTTGGCAGCTAGACAGAGAGACAAAAGAGAGAGGAAGCAAGTAGCTAGGTCAGTTAAAACAGGTGCCATACATAGCCTAGATAGCCTAGCCTAGGCCATACATAGCCTACATGCATAGAATGCACATACCGTAGTACTGACCTCTACCTAACAATGACACAATTGTTGAATGACAATGAAGTTGGAGATAGAGTACTCGTACTATCCACAACAGTAGACACCGACAGTATCAGTAACAGTCAGACCTCGAATGGCCTTTTATGATTGGACGCAGCCACGCAGGCTATGTGACACAGGCCTGTTTTTTTTGTTACAATGTGTTTGGCTCTCCGACCTGCTAAGCGCTAATGACTTTCCCATCTCTGCAGAGAGCTCCGCATCTGGTCTGCCTGGGCCTCGTTAAACCAACTCACTTATCACTGGAGGCTCCCCTGGGTAGCATGCTAATTACTTACAGCTAACAGGCTAAACCACAACCAGACACAGACCTGTTATGAACCTGACATGCACACCTGTTAGCCTGTACAGTAGACACACACACACACACACACACACACAGCTGTTAACTGTACAGTGTGTACACACACACACACACACACGTTACTACCTGATTGGACCTAATATCCAGGAATATTCCAGGTATATCCTCTCTATATCCATGGAAAATACCTTATTCGTCTCTTTGTCTACTATACTATATACTATATACATATATAAATGCTTTGTCGACCCCCTCTCCCTTGCCTCTCAGTGTTAAAGAGTGATGTAATGGTACACTGGTGCACAACATCTGGTGCAGCATAATGTGTGTGTTTGGGCATTGGCAGACATAAACAAAGTAAAGAGGGCATCTTGGTTCATTCCGTGACCCACACCCATTACTCATAAAGCAGTATGCATATGCATGGTGGTACATGTGGCTCTGAGCAAACAGCTGGAGCTGTAAACTGGGGTTCTGTCATGTGCTCAGTGACAGTAGCCAGAGTGTTCAACACCAGCCGTTGCCATGGATGGCTGAACATCTTCTCCACTCACCCTCGTACAGTTAAACTTGAACACAGTTTCACTTCACAATACTTAATAATAATTCCCAGTTTTTACATTTCCACGGTACAGTAACCATGTCTTGCATTTTGTTCGCCGTTCTGTATCTTCTTTTACAAGTTCAACTGTACGGGGTGGGATACTCAGCAGTGACAGCTGCATACACTCTGGACACTATGGAGTTGAGTTCATCTAGATCTCTGTCTATCTCTGTCATATCATGAGAGATCTTATACCATGCATACTCACTCTAAGTTTAGTGTAGTGCAAACACTAACAACGTAAGACTTCCATTCCCTCCTCAAAATAAGTAATTGGTGCTTTGTTATTTGCCCCATCCTTCAACGGCATGCAGCCTTCAGAATGCAAGCCCCTGAGTGAGGGAAGAAGACACGTTTCTAGGCAACAGTGGCCCCAACCTTAATTGCAATACGCCAGACCTGACATGCTGACTTGCCATGTGAGCAATATTTATCACGCCATTCTATCTGAGCGGGGAAGTCCCACTCATATTTTCCATTTTATTAGACAGATTTATTGAAGACAGACAGGAAAGTAAGGAGAGAGGGCATGTGCCGGATTCAAACCCATGCCGACATGGGTATATGTGTGCACAGTAGACCATGGTGCTAGACCACTGGACCACCCCAGGCCACTATGTGAGCACAATTAACACTATACAACCATGTTGTATGCAGGTACGTAGTGTATATGTGACACCGGTCGAGTGAAAATGCCCTCATGTAGGCAATTCTCAAGTCGTGCAAATGAGCAAAAAGCGTCTCTTTTTTTTAAAACATTTTTTAAAGAAGTTTTTTCAGTTTTTTTCATATTACTGGAAGTTGAACTTTGAAGAGCCCACTCGATGTAACAAACAACAGTTTTAGGATCACTAAATACATACTGGATTCACTGTCTCGTCTGCCATAGGCTACTGGTAAGTGATTACATGGCTTGTAAACAAACTTACAATTTAGGACATGTTCAACTTCAAACGCAAGGACTGTGTGATCATCTAATTATATGTAATTATGTGTTTTTAACATGTTGATTGTTCTATCAGCATGTTGTGATGTGCTAAACATGCATTTAGATGTAAATTAAAAAGAAGCAACGTTCCTTTTTAGTGCTAGCTAAACCAACTTTAGCAGCTGTTTTGCCTGTGTTTTGATTCAGAGCACCTTTCTCCGCTATTTGATTTGAGGTGGTCCAACATTCAAATAAACATCTTCTTCAACTATTTTCAAATCCCAATGTATGACACATCCTTTGAAAGCTTACAATCTACACTCTCATAATCTGGAAACACTGAAAAATGACAATGCCCTACTTGAGGACTTTTTTACCAGACCCTGTCACATTATAGCTTATCAACCTGTGACATCCAGCTTTTGACATTGTTAAAAAAGTGGAGGGTAGGGGCGCTTAGGTGGCGTAGCGGGTTAAGCGTTGACCATGTAACCGCAGGGTCCCATGTTCGATTTCGGCCGGGGACATATCCTGCATGTCATGCCTCCTCTCTCTCTCACCCATCCTTCCTGTCGAAAATCTCTACTGTATCTGTCAATAAAATGAAAAATATGAGTGGGACTGCCCCACTCAGAAAAAAAAAAGAGCGGAGGCTGGTGGAGGTAGAAATCTGAAGGACGGGCTCAATGTAATGCACGGAACAGAATCAGGAATTGTATAAAACACCTGTTAGCTCCTGACCTGCAACAAACACATGGTTCTAATCTCTGGCTTTGACACTCACTCACACTGTAGGACGTGGAAAAGGAGATGGGGGAGGAGAAATAAAATGGAATTGTTTACTGTCCTCTGAGGAAATTAATTTTCACTTCATAAACAACAAAACCAACAAGCCATCACTGACGTTTACAGTTCCCGGAGAAGGAGGATGATGAGGAGAAGGCGGAGGTGGAGTTGCAGAAAGTGGTTACAGAGAGGGTGGATGATGACATCTATAATTCATAACTACTGTAGTGGTCATCCTAAGCACTCCAGCTATATTTATAATCAGAATAGAGTCGTTGGCCTGGCCCTTGTGCGTGCTGCGGAGTGTTAGTACGCTCTATAGGGTCAGGGGAAGTGAGTCCGTCAGGGTCACATTGGTCCATCCGGGGTCACTCATTTTCCTGA
>NC_137689.1:9490111-9492611 GCF_963989245.1 Nansenia antarctica | reverse complement strand
GACAGAACGAACAGGCCTTTAGCTGTGTCTAAATAAGGGATCAAACAGTCACCTTCCCCATGAGAACACGAGGAGGCTGAGTATCTACTGTCTCTACCAGCAGCAGGCCTCTTCAAAGAGCCGTATATCAGCACGGAGACACATGGGATGAGAGGCCCAGGGAGAGAGGTCAGATGACAGCACTGGAAGAGCAGGCCAGATAATACAGACAAATGGCAGAGGTGGATCATGTCTTCTCTCTGCGGCTGGGGAGGGTTGAAAGACCTGGGCTGGATTGACTTCCTTCAGGATTGGTGCAGACAGGTAAACATGTTATGAACGCTCGGCGCTGTTTCCAAAAAACAAAAACAGAGCAGAACAGAATAGAACAAAAACATAAAAACAATTTAACCACAGACGCTGTAAGCAAACAATATTATGTACAAAACAAGCTGTAAATGCAATACAATGGCTGTTATCTCATAACTCATCTCAGTTCATCCTGAGGACAAAAAGGAAGAGACGAGAGAGAGACATAGAGAGAGAGAGAGAGAGAGAGAGAGAGAGAGAGAGAGAGAGAGAAAGAGAGAGAGACAGAAAGAGAGAGAGTGAGATGATGACAGTGCGCGCGCGAGAGAGAGAGAGAGACCGAAGCCCTCGCGGCGAAGAGAGAGGGAGAGAGAAAGAGAAAGAGAGCTGCTGATGATGATAATACGTTGACAGTTAACAGTAGATGACACCGTGGTGCCAGCCTAGCCACCCCTCTGTCTGCTCCTGCTGTTGTTGCCCTGTCTCATCCCTCCTTCCTTCCCCCTGGCATGGTATGTGTTTGTGTTATTGTGGTGTGACTCTGCAGGAATGCAGAGAGAGATAGCTAGGGGGCTACTTCCGCCCCCCCACCTCACCACTAACTACCCCCCCCAGGGTGATAGAAGATTGAACTTCTATCACCCCCCCCCCCCCCCTCCCCGTCACAACAGCCAGGATAGATTTATAGGTCTATTTATTGTCTCTACCCATTGTTAATCCACTCTTGTCATGCAAGAGGTGATGCCAAAAAACCCTTAGGTGGATGTAACTCCCCACGGTACATTCTCATTAAATTACATGTTTACTCAGACGCTGTGTAAGGCTTGAAATATCAGCGACGGGACGGACGCATGTTCTGGTTTGTGTGTATACTGGATGTGTGTATAATCGGTGGTTCTTTTAGGATCGGTGTAGGTAGGAGCCTATGCTGGTTCACATCAATCATATAATGGTTTTAAACCCGTGTGGGGGAGTGAGCGAGTGGATTCTTCAGGACAAGGGTGGAGGAATTTGGATGCAGTACAAGCTGTGGGGAGCGGGAGGTCTGTCTCACCTCAGGGAGTTACCTATCTGTTAGCGTGACTGTGACGTCACACACACACACAGACGCGCGCACACACACACACACACACACACACACGCACACACACACACACACACACACACACACACACACACACACATACACACACACGCACACACACACACACACACACACACACACACACACACACACACACACACACGCACAGCTCTGTCTCACCTCAGGGAGCTCCCTATCTGTTAGCATGACTGTGATGTCAGATTCCACTGTGACTATAGACTACAGTAGCTCCACTTTGATAAGGTGATGTGTCCTCCCGTGCTCTGGTCAGTGTCGAATATGAAAGTGACCTTTGACCCCTCCCTGCTGTAATACCTAGGGCCTATGGACTGGACCACACAGAGTACCCCCTTCCTCCCTCCCTCCCTCCCTCCCTAAGATCTGGTGTGCCCTCTCTCCTTCTCTCCTTCTACTCTGTTTCATAAGATAAGACACTGTTTCATAAGATAAGAGACCTTTTCATAAGATAAGACACTGTTTCATAAGATAAGAGACCTTTTCATAAGATAAGACACTGTTTCCTAAGATAACACACTGTTTCATAGGATAAGACACAAGTCAGATGGAGATGATAAGCTACAGGCTTTCTAAAGACCAGGGGGGTCATTTATAAAACTGCGTGGGACCATGGCCGTAACCAGCTACGAGGCCACCGAGGTCCAGAGCTCTGTAATTATTTCCCAAAATATACATATTTCTTTTATATATACAGTACCAGTAAAACGTTTGGATACACTTCATTCAATTGAATAGGAAAGTCTGTCCAAACTTTTGACTGGTACTGTATAAACATTTTTGAAAAAAAAACAAATCAATGCGGTGCTATATATCTGTATAATCAGGAGTTGAAAACATCTGGTCAACATATTTTATGATATATAGGCTACTGTATATTCTTGGGTATATTTTAATTCTGATGTGCTGCCAAGTGATGTAATGTGTTTGTGCTGTTTTTTGTTCAATACAAACAAAGTAAAAAAAGAAAACATCCGGTCTTTCCAGTGTCTGCCTGGCAGTGGTTATCTTCTGGTTATTGCGGTTGGTTCTAACCCTTCATTTAGAAATGATCTTCAATCAACATAATGTGATGTAATCAATACGTCTAAT
>NC_137689.1:9477611-9482611 GCF_963989245.1 Nansenia antarctica | reverse complement strand
CCCTCCCGTCACTATTTGAGACCTCATGTTTCAGATGAAGAGGCATTCCCCCATCCTGATCAATATGTAGATGTGGTGTAGTGATTCAGTCACCAGGCTAGCGAGGCATCTGGATTTCACTGGTATCACACAGACCCCCGGTCCGATGGCGTCATAGAGGGGGCTGTGGTTTACTGTCGCGTATGCGATGCTCTCACATGTGGGTTGATTGCACAAAGAGTGCTAAGAAACCGTCGCACTATATACGGCAATGTAACTCAACGCTGACAGCTTACCACAGAAAACAACAGGCTAGCGTCAGACTGGCGCATGTGTTGTGCGTGTGTGTGTGTGTGTGTGTATGTGCGTGTGTGTGGGGCAGGGGGGGGTATGTGTGTGTTTGCGTGTGTTTGAAGGCGGGTGCGTCTATGTGTTTGTGTCTGCCGCTGTGCGTGTTTACAGGGGGTAAGTGTGTGTCGAGGATGGGAGGCGGCATACAGTAAACATGGCCTACGGAAAAGTAATCTGATCTGGGTACTGTAGTTCCCCCACCTACGGACTCCCGACCCCTGTTTGTGTGTTGATTGGAGCAGCGATACGCCCCTGCGAACGGTTCTTCATGTGGAGGGTTCTGTCTGCTCTCACTCTGACAGGGTCACTGGTTAAGTAATTAATTGGCAATGGGAGGGGTTAAAATAGGGTTCAAATGAGTGGAATTCACCCCCCAGTTTTTCGGTCTCTATGCCCCCCGCCACAATGGCCGCGCTTGTCCTTCGCAGACGGCGATCGGGGCAGAGAGCAGGCGTGATTGATGAAATTGAAAAGAGGAGGGAGAGGGTGGGCACACAGGCTCATTGTGTGACACCCCCTCCCTAACCCCTTCTATTCCCTGGGGCCTGTCTGTCGATACAGTCATCTGAGTGCCACTGCATAAGTGTGATCACTCCAGACAAATGATCCAATGAGAGACGATGGAGACGGATAGCCCATAGGGTTTCTGCTTATTTCACGCGGTGGGACTCGGTGTGAGGTCATGCTGGAATATTCCCGAGAGCGTACTGTATGGACTCCTGAAGACATCTAGGAAAAATACTGTTCATTTGGACTGCTGGTTTTCCGGTGTCAGTTCTGTTTGTTGCCTCTCATCTCAAACAACTCATGTCGCAGCCAACTCAAAAGGCGGTCCGAGGGTGAACAATGCACCTTGAGTTCAAAACATCGAATAATATCTATTCAGTGCAACAAAAAAAATCTGTTTTTAAAGCCTTTTCTATGACACATTTTTTTTCACTGCAAAGTCATTTGAGCTAAATGATTTACTTGGCACTGGTGCACAAAGACATAAATCAGCATTTAGAATTCCAATGGATATAATTGACAGGTCAAAGGTCATGCCTATCCATCATGTTGAAGTGACACGCAGTAATAGAGGGGTGGTCAAACTCAGTAACCTTGTGATGCTGGTTGGGCAGCCATCCACCTGTAGTAGTTATAGGACATGAAGTGGTTGTTTCAGTAAAAGGAAAAATACAGGTTGCGCTTTATTTTACAAGACAGAAAATGACCTGATATATACTTAGATGGAACTTTTCTTTTTTTAAAAGAGCATCTATTGAGAGTGTGTGAGAATCCGCTTGTTAAGTCTGACGTCAAAAGTGACGTTTAGCCATTTCCGAGTCCAAATCAGAAATTCTCCGCACCGGAGTACCTGTGAACTACAGCGGTAGAATGACAGTTTAATCGTTTTGTTTTTAGCCTTGGAAAAGCGCTATATAAATATAATTTATTATTATTATTATTTCGGCATCTCGAAGACAGCGCCTCAGCCAACGTTGGCCCCGGAAATACGTCACGACTTAACAAGCGGATAGGGTTTATCTCTCCCTTAAAAGTGCAGCAAGTTGTTCTGCGTGTTGCTGCCCCCGCTGGCGACACTGTCATTTTTAAAACATGCACATCGTTAGCCTCATAGCATAATTGCCTAAGTCATGCTTCCCTTATGATCAGCCGAGCCATCTTTGTATGTAGTGTCAAAAATGCCTATGTCAAAGAGATGACTTAGAGAGATGACAGATAGTGGTTTTGGAATGTAACAAGCAGGCTGATGGCATAGGCAGTAATGCACAGTGAATCAGCAGTGTTAGGAGAGTAGAGAGTAGGCAGATATCTCAATTTGGCCCAAATATGACTTAGGCAATTATGCTAAGAGGCTAACGATATGCTCCATTTTTCTAATAGAGGCAAACATGTACATATCCTTGTACACAAACCAAAGGTAAAATAGGCAGGTAAAAGCAAGTGTCATACCACAACACCAGATTTTAGAAAAACGTGTGCAGAAAAAAATACCACATTTCAAACAGTTTGATTGACGATTGATGTGCCAAATAAAACCTTGTTGTTAATTCCTCATCCTGGCTACGGGTGGCAGGTCTGCATAAACAGTGGTGTTGCCAGGATGGTTGAGCTACAAGCTGCATGGGTGACAGAGCTGGAACAATGGGTTTCCTCCCTGTGAAAGAATAGACTTGCCTCATGCCGTCAAGAAGGAGAGAAAAACTCTACAGAAGGGGGAGGGGGGGGGGGGGGGGTCACTATTGAGAGATGCACATTTCCTGTAGGAAGAGATTCAGGTGATATCACTTCCACTTTACGTTTCCCTTGACTACGTGCTAGCACCAGGAAGGGGATAGGTTGAGATATGGAGTGTCGAGAAAAGCCATGTGTAATAAACTTAGTCACGTCCCTATTTCTCAGTGTTTGAAGGAGGTTGAGTGTTGCATGTCCAATGTCTTACAGAGCTGATATCCAGTAAAGATCCACACCCCAAAGAATCCGTTGTGCCAAAAACGTGTGTCATAAAATGAGGTGGGGGGGTGACATCCTCCTCTTTAACCAGAATTACCAGTAATAAATGTTACCATAACCCCTTGCTATGACAGACAAAATCCCCCCCCCCCCCCCACCCCCCAAATAAAAAGATAAATCTAATAAATCAGGGAGATAAACGTTTTTGATGTGAACGTGAATGACCCCTGACCCCTAGGTAGTAAAGGGTTCGCACGTGAGGCACTTTGAACACTCCAACTCCACAGCTAGCCCTATGAGGTCATGTAATGTAATGGAGTCTATAATGCTTAGATGCTGAAGCTGTTTCTGATCCTGCCTTCAAAGAGAGCCAGATCGCTATCGCTAATGCTACCATAAAAAGACCAGCAGGACCTGGGGGGGGGGGGGGGGGGGGGGTAGGGGGGATTGAGGGAAGGAAGAGAAGTACAACCTTCAGTTTAATTATTAGCTGTTAGCTTAGCCATCTGTCAGACTTGCTTGCTATTTACACAGCGGGCTACCTTGTCACCGGCTGTGTTTACACTCTACCTCACTGAGGACCAAAGGGCAGGGTGACCCTGAGAGAGATAGACTGCACCCATTGTGTTTTAAATAGTTGCCTTAAAAAAAAAGAAATAAAAAAAAAAGATCCAAAACGTGGGAAACAGTACAAGCCAGTACGAGGGGAGGAGAGTTTAGTCCACATAAATTGGATGGATGGTAAATAAAAGCACACATTAACTAAATGGTGCGTATTAACCCGATGAGGCAACCAATGATGTCACTACCTGTAACCACTTTAGCTCCAGATTGAATCTCTTTGGTGTATAGCGTTTCAAAGATTGAGGTCTATATCCTCTGTTGCGAGCGAGTGAGCATGTGACTAATTTGTGTTTGGGAGTTTGGGAGAACAGACGTATTGTTGGCCTACATGTGTACTGTAGCTATGTGAGTTAGCATAATCAAGCTAACCCATCTTTTATGGGTGCGTGTATCACTCTATTAGTGTTCGTGTGACATACTGGTTATCCCAATCCCAGACCAGCTACAATTCTCGAAGCTTGCTTGCAGGTAATGGGACTTGCATGCATGATTCTCAACCGCAATTGAGCAATGATTAAGAGACCGGCTATGTATCTCCTCGGGCCATAATGAACCAGATGACCTGGGCCAGTGAAGGGGCAGGAATTCCGTGCCACCACCCAACCAAACGGAGGAGGAATGTGCCCCTCTCAGACCTTACACACACGTGCCCCCCGGCGCAGGTTGACGCCACACCGGCATTAGTCCGTCTGTAAGAAGGACTGTCATTATTAGCATAGTCGCTGTTCATGCAGTCGTCTCTGTGTAATTGGCCATTGTCTCCCAGTTGTCTCAGTCGGTGAGGTGTGTCGCACACACACACGCCACACACACACACACACACACACACACACGCACACACACACACACACACGCACGCAACACACACACACACACACACACACACACACGCACACCCACACACACACACACACACACACACACACACACACACACACGCCCGTCGATAATGATACATTCCAGTGACACTGTCCCGTCTCTGCAACATCTCTCACCCTTTCTCTCCCTCCTTTTTTCTCTCTCTTTCTCTCTCTACCCTCTTGTTTACTTCACAACCCGTTCATTATTTCCATTATCCTGGCTGGACATCCCTTTTCAAGCCCGTGTCCCTGGCACCTGTAAATAAACTAATGGTGACCCCCCCCCTGGCTCTCTCCTCTGCGTGCCTGGCTTCACACACCACCAGCCCACTCTAAGTGCTCCTCTTCCTCTGTCTTTACCCCTCAAACATCCACAATATAAACACACGCTCGCTGACAGGGCTGTGGCGTAAAAGGACATGGCCAATTTAGAAATTCCTGCTGGCGCTGGGGAGAGAGAGAGGAGTGGCTGGACTGTGGAGGAACACACGCTGTCGCCCCCGCTAACATAGCGACAAATACCGCGTCTCCCATCCCCCCCCCCCCCCCGACTCCATCGCACACATCCCATTTAGAACTCCTCCACCACCCCCCCCCCCACCTCCATCCACTCCGCTCCCATCTATACTGTGTGCCTCTCTATTTATGAGGCCTTGTCTTTTCGTGCTGATAGAGGACCGTAACCCGCCCCCCCGCACGCCCCCCCCCCCCCCCACACGCCCCCCCCCC
>NC_137689.1:9440111-9465111 GCF_963989245.1 Nansenia antarctica | reverse complement strand
TACTTGCTGCTGCAGCGGTGCTCGTCCCTGACGCAGCGGTGGACCAGCAGGATGGTCATGTAGACGATGTAGAAGTAGGGCAGCAGGTGGGCGCCCCCGCAGGCCGCGCAGTAGGCCAGCGAGCCCATCAGGTCGCCCGTGTAGTTGAAGTGGCGCGCCACGCCCCAGAAGCCCGAGGTCAGCAGCTTGCTGTGGTGGAGCTGGCCGTCGGCCGAGCGGTACGCGCACTCGATGAAGCTGGGCTTCTGACCCCACACGGAGCACTTGGCCTCGGTGCGCCGGAACAGGTCCTTCTGGTGGTTGGTGGAGCGGAAGATGTAGTACCCCGTCAGGCCCAGCAGGAGGACGGCGGAGGCCTGGACGGTGGAGAGCTGGACTGGGTTGTAGACCAGGTACAGGCCCTGAGGAGAGGGGGTGGGTGGTCATCATGCAGTATGTACGATATCAACTCCATACTACTCGTGACGTTAGAATTCAAAGGTTCTATCTCCAATTTTTGTCTAAATTGAGTTTTCTACATAATCTGATCCATTAGGTTTTTATTAACGCCTGTGTGGTGTTATTTTTTAAAATGTTGACATTTTTGAGTTAGTAATTCATAAAATACAAAGGTTCCATCTCACAAAACATAACGGAATGTAAAAACTTTGACGCTCAATATCTCTGAACTACCCTAAACGGAGATAGAACCATATAATTCAAAACTCCCGAACTGACAGTATACAGCATTTTTGCACAACCTGCATATTACTTGAGTCCGTAATGTTGTTTACATTAAGGATGTTGATATGCTGAATTGCGTTCTGCTGCTACCACCTATTCTGTTATTGATGCTGTTGTATATACAGATATTGTTGACTGTTGTTTATATCCTGCTTATTCAATTATTGATTTTGCATTTCTTCTGCAATGCCAATCTCTAATTGAATTTGAACTAGGGATGGACGGTTTCCAATTATTGAAACCGAAAAACCGTCAGAGAGTAAAACCGCGGTTTTCCGGTTAACCGAAAAATACAGTAAAAAAAAAAAAAAAAAAAAAAAAAGTTAAACATTTTTTTTTTTAAAAGAGCGCCAATTTCAAATAATTGAGCCCTACTGCTACAATACACTCATGTCGAACACCATTAAAACACCGTAAGCACAGTCGCAACACATTTAGGCTACTTAGTTTCACAAATATAAGTGGAAAGGCAGACTTTTGTAAGCTACACCATACATGAAAACACATGAACACTTAACACACCAGCTCCGCTGATCCAGGGTGCACGCCTGCACGGAAGATCATCTCTTGGAACAGCGTCTTCATTGAATGAACTGCTTTCTCAATATCTTGGTTCTTAGACAAAGTTTCAGCTGCTGCTCAATGTATTTAAATATTTGAATACTGCTCAATAATCACTGAAATATTAGACTTAGAATTATGCAGTGAACATACTTAAAGCTTTTCATAAAAACCACATGCCGCGAGACTGACTCGTCCTGAACTGTCGTAAGTCAATCAACAAAGAATGCCCCATCAAAATAAAAGTGCCCATGGTAGAGCTGTCAAAATAGAGCTTTCAAAATAAATGTACTAATACAGATAGAGATAAATACAGAACTACCTTTGCGTCACTAAGTGACCGCGTATCTTCTGAGACATGCGTTCTGTCATCACTTTCAGTAGCGCCTTCACACACAGTGGCGCTGTGCACAAACACTCTTGATCCGTATAGCTCTTGTTTTATTATATTGTGGTTTAGTAAATACTGCACTTGGAGTTACATTCAATGCATGATTTGTGCTATAGAACATAAATAAAGTTTGATTGATTGATTGATATCAAATCAAATCACATTTTATTTCTATAGCGCATTTCTCACAAAAGTGACCCAATGCGCTTTACAGAGAGCAGCGAAAATTATCTTATTAAATGTAAGCGAGTAATTGTAAAAACCTTTCCTATCTACCAATAACTGAAGGCAACTATCTTTCCCATAGAGTGATTCGTTACCCTTAAATATAATCCCAATTAGATATTAATCCTCAATTATTCTTCACAACTGACCAAACCTCTCACTCATTGCGCGGCAGATTCAGACTGTATCATTGTTATTTTCACACACGACAAACATGTGACATGTTCCAGTTTCATTCTTATTCTATTTTATTCTTCAAAAAAAAAAAAAAAAAAAAAACGGTTTCTGACGGTTTTGATAAAAAACCGTTTCTATTTTTATAAACCCCGGTTTTCGGTTTAACCGAAAAACCGTCCATCCCTAATTTGAACCCAATTATTATACTCTTTGTCTCCGTACATTGATGTAATAAAAGCAATTCTGATTCTGATTCTGATGATGCTGATATACAGTAATATGAACTTGATACCACACCCAATAGTACGCACATCAAGAATGCCATTATGCTGGAGTTTTCATTTTTGTAATCTTTTTTCAAAAATGTTTCCTCTGTGCATTAAGTAAATAATCATTTTGTTTGTCAAAACTAAGCATTTGTTCTAGGGTGCCATGAGTCCTTTATGTGTATCCTATAGCAGTAGCTCCAGTGCTGTGGAGCAAGCCTGATCCTGCTATCCTGTGGGTGTGACTGTACCTGCAGTGTGTAGAGGAAAGGCAGCCACACACAGTCTCCCCAGCCCAGGTACCATCCAAAGTGGTCGTGGCAGATGTCTATGGTCTTTAGGTACCACGCCTCGTTCCAGAAGAAGTCCAGCACATAGATAGCCTACAGGAACAGACAGTTATCAACACATAGATAGCCTACAGGAACAGACAGTTATCAACAGTCGTTACATTCTATTATAGTTAGCAGTACAGTTATTACAAAGTATATCAGTGTAATAGCAGGATTCCTGTTAGGCAAGCCCTGCCTATCCCTCACAAGCTAGAAGATTACTGTTGGCTACACACCTTCTTAAAATAATGTCCTGTGTCATATTTTCTAGTTAAAAACGGAATAAACTGAACCAAATCTAGAATATATGAAGTTTAGGCAAAAACCTCAAAAGTGACGTAAGACATTATTTTAAGAAGGTGACGATATGACATGTGAGAACTGAGAGGTTAGATTAACTAAACATCTTTTTCTTTTGGGTCCAATACACTTCTCTCTCTCTATTGTGTCTGATTTAACCAGCTCACCCGCAATCAACCATTGCGTGGGTACACTGCCATCTAGTGACAGGAAGGAGAAGTGCACCTCACCTGCAGCACATTGACCAGTATCATAGAGTTGGTGACATGGCCATAGAGCTCCTGCTGTTTGGCTGCGTACGACAGGTTGATGAGTGTCCAGGCCACGATGCCAGGCCTCCCGTTGAAGAAGAGCTTGAAGTCAAACCATTTCCCGATGCGGGGATTGAACTCGATGCCCATCATGAAGTTGTAGAAGATGTTACCGGTGAATACGCTGCAAAACAATTGCACAGGAAAATCTGATCAGATTGAGCCAAGAGTCACTACATAATATCCAAGCAAACTATTCTATTCTGGGTCTGGGTCCATTTTCTGTTGTTTTGCTTGTTTGCTTGTCACTTTTTGACAAGCAATAATTTACCCCTCTGGGATGAATAAAGATAATTGAAATGAATGGACCTATCGCTAAGCCACGCCCCAAAATAGAAATTGTCCAATCATATCACAGCAAAAGTCAGGCAGAAAAATCTGACAAACAACTTGCTAATATCTGATGGTGAAAAGCATCTAGAAGAAATATTCTTGTCATCTTTAAAAAAACATGTCTATTACTTGCTGTGGTAAATCAGAAATCAGAAATTTGCCAACTCCCGCAATTGTAAAAGTCATTGAATGTCATTCAGTCACTGTCAGTGAAGCGTTGTTTGTTTGTCTGAGTTTTCAAAGGGGCCGTGGCTTAGCGATAGGTCCATTGAAGTGAAGTGAATGTAGGCCTTCTCACCAGTCCTCTGCGTTGGTGGGGAACAGGTAAGCCTTGGTGAAGGCGAACAGGGACACGGCGTAGCCCAGGATGTTGGTGCACCACAGCAGCGGGATCCAGTTGTCGAAGATGATGGTGGGAGAGAACCAGTGGAAGTGGTAAGCGTTAGCGTACCACAGGGCGTGGGTGATGAGCCACGACTGCAGCCCGTTGATCTCATACTTGTTGATGAGCCCTAGGAGAGAACAGAAGATCAGGTTTGGACACAGCTAAGGGATATACAGACTAACTATGCTCATTAACAGAACAGTAACTGTATTGAGTACAACGTTGATAATATCTGGCACAGAAGTCGATCTAATGTTTTGAGGATAGTTTCCACAGCAATTAACATCCTCTTCAAACAAATCTTCATATTTAAGATTTGAGGTCATTTTCGAATCATCTTTATTTCCAAAACAAACAGCTAGACTTGTCCTGTGCCTCACCTGCAGGTGTGCGAGCGCCGTCCTGCACCCCACCCACGTAGCCAGGCAGGAACTTGTGAGTGACGTCTGGGACACACATGTAGAGCACCACCTGGTGGATAAACAACGCCACTGTCAAACTCCTTAAACACTCTCAGCGTGGATTACACAGGCTAAAGGCACATTATAATTGGATACATAGAATGACCCTGACCCATTCTTAATGCTCTCAACCTCATCCTTTCTCCCTCTCTCCCTTGAATAATAATGATAATATGTTTAATTTAAAAGTGCCTTTCTCAAACTCAAGGACACAAGAAGACATTGATCTGACATGACTTGACAGGTGAAAGCAACGTAGTGGAAAACCTGCGTTGGCCAATCACGTTTGATCAGTGATCTACGGTACTTCAAGGAGATGAGGAAGCGAAGATATATTAATTTGTAAAAAAAAAAAAGGCCCTCTCTCTCTCCAGAGTTTGATTCATCGGTTAATCTGTACAGCCCTTGTAGGACGAAGGAAGGATGCACTGTGGAAGCGTCACCGTGGAAACCACCAGGAGGTGGACCAAGTCCAGCCCTAACGGGGGGGGGGTTCTGAAGGAGACAGCAAAGGCAGCAGGACACTGAGGAGGGGGGGGGGGCATGGTGAGTTGAAGCTGACCTATTGTCCATCACGTCCCCTTACTAGCCCTACCTGGAAGGACACCCAGATGGCGTAGATCTTAGCAGCGCTCCAGGTGAAGTTGGGGGCTTTCTCCCAGATGGACTGCAGGGTGACCTGGCCGCTGTACAGCTCCACCAGGGGCTGGCTGACGGAGCACTGGTACTGGTCACAGGCCATGATGAAGTAGAAGACCAGGAAGGGAGCAGTACACAGGAGGAGGATCACACCGGACAGGGAGAACCAGTCCACCTCCCTGGAGAGAGAGACAGGTGGGGATGAGGAGGGACACACAGTAGAACATTTTAGTGAGTGATTTTAGTGAATTCTAAATAAACATTTTAAATGATCACTGACTATGCTGTTTTTGTTACATAAAGTACTGTGTCCATGACTTTTTGGATTATTGAGCAGAGCGTCAAAGAGTGGCCAATAATGCAGCCTCTTGTAATGTGGATATCGTCTGTAAATGGTAAATGGTAAATGGTAAATGGACTGCACTTATATAGCGCCTTTTTTGCTGCTCCAAAGCGCTTCACAACCCTCTGACGGGCCCCAGCAACCCTCTGCCTGGCCCTAGTAACCCTCAGCCTGGCCCCAGCAGTGCTCTGCCCAACCACAACAAGAGAGGCAGGGACGGTGGAGACGGACCAGTGGTCCACCCAAACTGCAAGAGACTCAGGATATGAGACCATGTCTCAAGAACTCAATTAGGACATGGGGACTTAAACATCCCATTTATCTTTCAATTTTTATTTAATTTAATTAATTGTATTTGTTATATTATAATTAAAATATTATTGACTTTGTGTTGGCTCTTTTAGAAACATAAGTAAGTATTTTGTGTAGTATTTTAAAGTAGTGTAATAAAGGTTATGTATGAATTCTAAATAAACATTTTAAATGATCACTGACTATGCTGTTTTTGTTACATAACAAAATGTACTGTGTCCATGACTTTTGGGATTATTGAGCAGAGCGTCAACGAGTGGCCAATAATGCAGCCTCTTGTAATGTGGATATCGTCTATAAATGGTAAATGGACTGCAGTTATATAGCGCCTTTTTTGCTGCTCCAAAGCGCTTTTACAACGGCCTCTCATTCACCCATTCACACACACATTCACACACCAATGGCGGCAAGCTGCCATGCAAGGCGCTGGCCTGCTCACTGGGAGCAATTTTGGCGTTCAGTGTCTTGCCCAAGGACACTTCGACATGTGGCCAGCCGGGGCTCGAACCGCTGATCTGCCAACCTTGTGATAATTAGACGGCGACTCTACCTCCTGCGCCACAGCCGCCGAAATTATAGTCAAATTGCATATATATCAATATACTGTCAATATATATATATATAGTACATAATACACTTTCTTTTTTTCTTTTTTCTGAGTGGGACAGTCCCACTCATATGTACCATTTTATTGAACAGATACAGTGAAGACAGACAGGAAAGTAAGGGAGAGAGGGCATGTCAGCAAGGCATGGGCCAGATTCGAACCCATGCCGACATGGGCATATGTAGACCCCGGTGCTAGACCACTGGACCACCCCAGGCCACCATAATACACTTTCAGTACCCTGTACAATGGCCACGCCATATGCAAACATGTGTTGAAGTCATTAATGAATGACAGTGTTATAAGCTACATCTGTTATATTACATGGCTTGTCGTTTACACGACGTGTTTTATTTATAGTTTCAGGCTGTAGGTCTAATCTCACAATGGACTTTGCCTCTTTGATATCCGACCAACTTTACAAGAGTTCACCTCAATCACCAGAGTGCGTTGTTATCTAATCTTCTGAATTTAAAAAGCATAGTTGACATGACAGGCATGTAATGTTTCATTCATTACCTATGTACAGTACAAATCAAGTTCAATAACAAATGCACATTATATGAGCTTATCTTCGATAAGATAAGCCTACCAGTCTGAAATCAATCAACAGTGAAATCCAGCTGGAGGAGTCTTGACAACAGTGATGACATGATGATACACAACAGGTTCAGCTCCCTCACCATGCTCTCCCCCACTGTCCTGCTGCCCCCGCTGTCTCCTCAGACCCCACCCCATTAGAGCTGGCCTTGTTGCGCCTCCTGGTGGCCTCCGCGGCCACTGCAGCACTCATCTCTAGAGAGAGAGAGAGAGAGAGAGAGAGAGAGAGAGAGAGAGAGAGAGAGAGAGAGAGAGAGAGAGAGAGAGAGAGAGACAGAGAGAGAGAGAGAGAGAGAGACAGAGAGAGAGAGAGAGAGAGAGAGAGACAGAGAGTGAGAGAGAGAGTGTGTGAGAGAGAGATAGAGACAGAGAGTGTGTGTGAGAGAGAGAGAGAGAGAGAGAGAGAGAGAGGTATAACAAGTCTGATAATGATGTAACATGGGAAATCAGAGGACATCTGCTGTCCTTGAGGACCTGAGATAACACACTAATAAGGCTGTGCTGTACATGGTTCAAGGAGTGGATTGTTGTATGTCAACCGTGACAAGGTGTCGCTTAGAAAAGAAGAGTGTCTAGGGTGGTAAAAACGTGTGTATTTCTCACACATGAATGCAGTATCCAGTTCACAGATTGAACTATGCGATCCAAACCGTCTAACAATGGCCATTTACTGAGGCAACTACCCACACTTACAAATGGTCCACATCCCTACCTAAATACGTTGGTAATATTATTATACAAGGCACATCTGAACTGTTGCAGCAACCTAGAATTACACTAAAACTGAGTTAGAGAAAAACCTTGCCTAATAAAAGTTACTATGCTTAACTCTGGAGCAAAGGAAGTAAGCTGGACCTATCTGGGTCCATTCCAGCAATATATAGCTGTGGCGCTGGAGAAATGACTTGTGTAAAAGACCATTAGGTGGAGGTGGGAGAACTGTCACACACAATCACATTGTATATTGCATGTGGCAAGGTGTGTAGATTCCATAAATCATATCTCCTTCAGTATATTCTTTAGTAGATAATCAGGCAAGGATTAACGTGTGTTAACTTGTAAATGTGTTTTATTGACATTGTTGTATTTGTCACTGAGGAAATCCCCAAATGTTAATCCAAAGTAGGCTAAATACGTGAACTGTGAATGAATGTAGGCTAGCATTTGAAATGACACTTCGTGAGCTTAGAATGATAAGGTTCTATCTCCGTTTAGGGTCGTTCAGAGATATTGAGCGTCAAAGTTTTTACATTCCATTATGTTTTGTGAGATGGAACCTTTGTATTTTATGAATTACTAACTCAAAAATTTCAACATTTAAAAAAATAACACCACACAGGCATTAATAAACACCTAATGGAGTTGAAAAAAACTCAATATTGACAAAAATTGAGATAGAACCTTATAATTCTAACGTCACGACTTAAAACGGATTGGATGAATAATAGCCGTCTGTAGTTGACATCAGATAAGAGACCAATAGAAAGCATCTGATCTGTCCGAAAGCTTTCTTAATCTTGGCCTAGTGGCCTAATGCATGCAATAACAATTGCAACAATGCATAATGAATAACGGCGCATATTACACGCAGGCTAACCCAGAGCAGAGCAGGATATTGATATAGCAACGTGTTCTAATGAGATCAAGAGGATCTGTCGGTACTCACCGCTGTCAGAGTGAGAACGAGAGGCTGGTTCTGTGCTGTCTCCCCTCGGCCCAGATGTTGATGATATAATAACGCTGGAGAAAAGGGGCCATGATCACAGCTCCGCCCAAACCGCCCAAACTATAAGTGCGTAGTGATCCTCAGCCAATGGGGACTCAGGGGGGCGGGGCCACACGGCCGCTCCGACCTCGGATTGGACACCACGGACCTGAAGCCATAAGCGCCTGATGAGCTCATGAATGAATGGTTCTTACAAAAGCATCTAATGTCACCTCACCTGAATACCAACGAAGACACATCGTGACGTTAGAATTATAAGGTTCTATCTCCATTTTTGTCAAAATTCTGTTTTTTACATAATCTGATCCATTAGGTGTTTATTAATGCCTGTGTGGTGTTATTTTTTAAATGTTTAAATGTTTTAGTTAGTAATTAATAAAATACAAAGGTTCCATCTCACAAAACATAATGGAATGTAAAAACTTTGACGCTCAATATCTCTGAACTACCCTAAACGGAGATAGAACCTTATAATTCTAAACTCACGACATGTCATTATTGGATTAATAATTCTGCTACCGCCCACCCCCTCCCTTCACACACACACAAACATACAAGTGGTTTGTGTAGTGAAATTCCACATGCGTGTAACACATAGAGTAGTAAAACAGAAACTTTCAGGATACGATTCCTACTTTTGGAAATGAGTTGAGGTGACGGTCCAGACGGTGTTCAGAGTGACAAATATACTGTAAATCTAACTCGCTCATGTTTTCTTAAAATGTTTACATTCATTGAAAGTGTAATTTGATCAAACTAATCCATGGAGCTATAGTGCCAGCACAAATTGAATTATCAATGTTACAGATTGAATTGAACTACAATTCAATCTGTGAAATACAATTTAATCTGTGAAATACAATTCAATTTGTGCTCAGATTCAATTCAATCTGTAACATACAATTCAATTTGTGCTGGCACTATAATCATAGCTCCATAGCACTGATACTGCAAATCGAAAACTAGCTGAGTTCGCAGACAATTTCTGTGTTATTAGGGTCACCAGAGACCCAAATGTAGGCTACAGCACAGGCACTGAAAATAGTTTTTCATAATTTGTGAGTTTTTCATAATAAGGGACTTTTAAACTCTAAAAAATGTTTCTTGTGTGTTTAGGTTTTGTTCGTTTTTTTATCTCACTAAGTGACCACTGTTAATGTGTAAAACATTTGGACAAATTGATCATTATTAAGCATATTTATCAATAACGGTTCACTGTCTAAACTATGGTATTTCAATTGAAAATCTCACACAATCTGGCGGATTTCTTTCACCGTGTTATTTTTCAATACTTATCATGTCACACTTTCAATTAAGAATTATGGACACAGGCTACAGTTAGTTGTAAGACTAGTAGAACTAAAATAAAAATTGATTTAAAAATTGAGTTTTGTACATAATCTGATCCATTGGGTGTTTATTAATGCCTGTGTGGTGTTATTTTTAAAATGTTGACATTTTTTAGTAATTAATTCATAAAACACGAAGGTTCCATCTTACAGAACATAATGGAATGTAAAAACTTTGACGCTCAATATCTCTGAACTACCCTAAACGGAGATAGAACCTTATAATTCTAACGTCACGTGTTGTCTTAAATAACTCCCTGTCTCTTTAAATATATAACTGGGGAGGTGCAGTGTGCAGTGTCCCGGATCAAAGTGACCCAACCTTGCAGCGTAATAATATTATGAAATAGTTTTACTGCAACAACCATACTCGAGAACGTACAATTGTAGCACTCGATTTGTTTTTCTTGATCGTAGTAACTTTGGTGCAATAATTGCTTCATAGGAAATGGGGCGAAAGGTCATATTAGCGACTTGCTCATTGAATCAGTGGGCGCTCGATTTTGACGGGAACTTAGAGAGGATCCTGAAAAGTAAGTTGTGATCAATTAAAAGCTTAGATTGGGTGACTACTCTTAGACTACAGGGTGCATGTTGGAACATGAGTGTAAGGTGCAATTACCTCCCTCTTTACTTGAATGCATGCATAAATAGAGTTAAAAACCATAGGCTGCATGCATGCTGGATACACCATGGTTATGGCTTTGCAGATTCTGAGATTCTAAATCGGTGATTATCATGTGACCCAAACATGTGTTCTCGTTACAGGCATTGAGATAGCCAAGTCTCAGGGGGCGAAATACAGATTGGGACCAGAACTGGAAATATGGTATTACTCCCCCTCCTCATGTACTGCATACTCCCCCCCCCCCCCAGACACACACACACACACACACACACACACACACACACACACACACACACACACACACACACACACTTAAAGGTCAGTGAATTTGCATTGAATTAGTTGGCAACATAGTTGTATGTGATGACCTCTCTCTCTTCCTCCTCTCCCTCTCTTGTCTGTCAGTGGGTATGGCTGTGCAGACCACTTCTACGAGTCGGACACTCTGCTGCACTGCTTCCAGGTCCTGAGGAAGCTGCTGGAGTCACCTGTCACCCAGGACATCATATGTGATGTGGGCATGTCAGTGGTACCTCACTCATTAATGCCCGATCCCTAATTGTTCCCCTACACCCTGCCCCTATCATCTTTGTATATGTGGAGATCTGAGAGGATTGGACAGATGGAATACGGGGATGGCTAAGCCTAGAAGACAGCAAGGCGTATGTATCTGTATTAGCTATTGCCCACACAAACTCTCAACTCTCCCCAAGTGCTTAGATGTGGGGGCTAGGGGTCGATTTGTAGTCGGGGTGTAGCAGTTGAGCACTCGTTCGTACCTGAACTGTCATGAATCAGAAATTCAGGTCTTCTCACATAGAAATGACATGTAACATGTGGATGTTGTGCTATATGTCCCTCACAGGCCCATCATGCATCATAATGTCCGCTACAACTGCAGAGTCATTTTCCTCAACAAGTAAGTCTCTGAAATTAGCAGCCTTGAAAGCACGCTATGTAAGTATGTTTACTTTTTTAATCAATGGATCTTTTCCACTTTTTTCAAAGGAAAATACTGCTGATCCGACCCAAGATGCTGCTGGCCAACTATGGGAACAATAGGGAGTTCCGTTGGTTCTCACCGTGGAATAAACTCAGGTGGGAGGGTGAACCGCTCACTGAAACTGTTATTTGAATAAAACTACTCTATTGTTAACTGTACAGAATACATTCAGGCCCCATCAATGTTCTTCACTTGACGTTTCATAATGTGTTGATGTTTACGTGGTTTCTACAGACATGTAGAGGAGTATTTCCTCCCAAGAATGCTTCAGGACGTGACAGGACAGGTAAGGTAATACCCTGGGGCTTTGGTGTGTACCAACACATACCAGTGATAAGATTATTGGTTATTGCATAATTTAAAGAGAGACTTAACCAATAGCAAGTATGTGCAGCTATCAATAATATCAGCTGTTGTTCTTCTCCCGTAGGCTACTGTCCCATTTGGTGACTGTGTCCTCTCAACCAAAGACACCTGCATCGGGAGTGAGATCTGTGCTGAGCTGTGGAACCCCAGGAGGTAAAGTCTTTTGTTTATTGTTAACCATCTCTTACTGTAGTTATCCAGGGATGGGTTACATAATACTGTATTGTAAGAATACATCTACAGGTATTGCTCAAGGTATGAGTCAGGCAAAAAAAAAGAGGCCTTCAGATAACGTGCTTCTCAGTGCTGTGTCATATTGAGATTGTGTCTGATCAGTAACTTAAACTAGTTAGTTAGTTAGTTAGTTAGTTAGTGATCAGTAACTAAAACTATTCAGTTAGTTACTGATCAGAATCAATCTTAATAGGGCACAGAGCTGAGAAGAATTTACGAATTATTTACTAAATCAGTAATCACAATTTGTATTGAATGGATTTGAAGTATATTTTTGAGATCTATTGATAGTTATTGCATTGCTTGTGTGATCTAATGTATGTCATTTTCTTTGAAGCCACATGTTGTGTTATAGTAGGTCATGTAAATGTCATGTCCTCAACAGCCCTCATGTGGACATGGGTCTGGATGGGGTGGAGATCTTTACCAACTCCTCCGCCAGCTACCATGAGCTACGCAAAGCTGACCACAGAGTCAACCTGGTCAAGTCAGCCACCATCAAGGTCACACACACACACACACACACACACACACACACACGCACGCACGCACGCACAAACACAGTACATGTGTATGTGCAGTCAGAATTTATATCTGAAAACAAAAATAGCTTGTATGCTCTTATGACAATAAACTCCAGATGGCACTGTTTTATCACTTAAATGATACCATGACCAGTTGACATTGTTCAAATCTAGAATCAGAGTCTATTGCTATCATTATTCCCTCGCAATGCCAATATTATACTATTAATACTACTTTTTGCATTCTAATGATCATATTAAGATGTATAGAAGTGTAGGTTTCCTCCTTGTGTAGTATAATTAGTAATGATGTGTTTTCCTTTGCAGAGTGGGGGGATCTACATGTTTGCCAACCAGAAGGGTTGTGATGGAGACAGACTCTACTATGACGGATGTGCCATGATTGCCATCAACGGGGACATCGTGGCCCAGGGAGTGCAGTTCTCTCTGGATGAAGTGGTAAGGAGAGGAAACACATACTGGAACATACAGCTATTACGTGTAGCAAGACCAAAGCAGTCTTTTCTTTCAGTTTCATTGTTGGTGTTTGGAGATTGTAATGCCCCAAGTGTAGACATTCCTAAGATTAGCCTTAGGTAATATAGAAACTCCCCAATAACAAACATGGCAAACATCCTCTAAACCAGATAATTTTGTGTGTGTGTGTGTGTGTGTCTGTGTGTCTGTCTCTGTGTGTGTGTGTTGCAGGAAGTGTTAACTGCCACTCTGGATCTGGAAGATGTCCGCAGCTACAGAGGGGAGCGCTGCCACCCACACGTGGTGAGCTCACTTAGCAGCCATCTTGGTTTCAGAAATACACTGTATTATTCCCACTGGAACTGACCACTCAGATGAGTCAGAGCTACTCAAATACACTACTATATTCAGGTCCTTTTTCCAGGGTTGTGTCCTCAGACGTATTTTCCTTTCCCATGCCTACAGTATTTAAAGGAGAGTCTCTTCTCCTCACATGCTCAAAATACCCTGCGTTTCCCGCCATTTTCCAACTGTCACATCATTTGCTGATGTGTCTTTCTCTCATTATTTGTCCAGGAGTTTGAGCACAAACCGTGCCACCGGGTCAAAGCTGACTTCTGTCTGTCTGACGAAGACGACATCTTCCTCCCCACTCACCAGCCTATCCAGTGGCAGTTCCACACCCCCGAGGAAGAGATCAGGTGTGGGATTGGTTGGCCTACAGGAGCTTGACTTCCATGTGACTTCCATTTTACCCTGACTGCTCCCTTTGTTGTGTCTGTAATTGAGTCATCTGTCTTTTGGTGGAGACTATCCCTGTTAGAAGAGGGGGGGGAAAAAACTGAGGGAAAAAGTTGCTGTAAAACTGGAAAGACTTGTCAGTACACTGACTTCATATTTACCTGTGACTGTTCCTGGCCTGCGTGCAATGTGATTATTGTTGTGTACTGTCCCTTTGTTTGTTCACTGAACCTTTGTCTTCTTGCCTCCGGTGTGTTTAGCCTGGGTCCTGCATGCTGGCTGTGGGACTACCTGAGGAGGAGTGGTCAGGTGAATAGTTTGAATAGTTTAATTAATTAATTAATGAACAAAACAAACGATGATTGAATCGATAGATTAATGAACGGACACATTGATACAATAATCATAATTTGTTGTGTGCAATCCCTTTCCCGTCCCTCTGGAACGCCCTCCCCAACCACATCAGACAGGCCAACACCCTCCCAACATTTAAACAGGCCCTCAAAACCCACCTCTTCAAGCTTGCCTTCACCAGTTAACCCTAGAATCTAGAATCTAGAATCCCCCTCCCCTTCCCATGGGTCCCCAGCACTACCTTAATTAGGCCCCTATACTTTCTTTTATTTGTTTTTGTTTCTTTTTATTATTACTACTCAATCTTTTCAGTTTGTAAAGCGTCTTTGAGTGTCTAGAAAAGCGCTATATAAGTCTAATGTATTATTATTATTACAATATATCATTGTTTTCCAGTCTGGCTTCCTCTTGCCCCTGAGCGGTGGAGTGGACAGCAGCTCCACAGCGTGTATCGTCTACTCCATGTGTGTCCTGGTCTGCCAAGCTGTCAGAGACGGCAGTGAGTACCGGGCCTGTCTCTCTCTGTGGAACTACACTGACAACCATGAGCACACACTCAATGGCAGCTATTGTCCTTGGACCAATCAGTTACAGTTTGTCCTCTGTGTTGCACAAGTGACCGTGACCCTTTTGGAGAGGTGCAGTGCTTTATCACTGACTACACTGTGCACTGCGTTCTCTCGTGCTGACAGTGTGACAGTACTCAAACTGTCATGTTTTGCCCTGCAGCTTATGAACATGGGTCATTCTCTCTATCCTCTCTGTGCTTCAGACAACCAGGTGCTGGAGGAGGTCCAGGGGGTGGTGTGTGATGTGTCCTACACCCCCACGGACCCTCAGGAGCTGTGTGGACGTCTCTTCACCACCTGCTACATGGCCAGTGAGAACTCCTCAGAGGGCACCCGCAACATGGCCAAGGATCTGGCCGAACAGATTGGCAGGTGGGCATCGCTGGTCCTTCCATACAGTATATAGAAACGACATCGAATAGCAAAGGCTAACAATAAACCAAAAAGGCAGACAGTTATTGGACAGTTTAAAGGGGCAATCTGGGATTCCAACAACAACAAATGGGTCTCCATGCCACTGTTTTGGTCACTGAGGGATGGGGCTGGAGAAATGGAACCGTTCTCAAATTCATAGACGTAATTGTGGTTGCAATGACTGACCATCCATAAGATCAACATAGATTTAACCTGCAACCGAAGTGATGCAGATGTTCTGTTTTGTACACGTTTGTTTATTCAGCTCACACCTGAACATCAACATTGACATGGCAGTGAAAGGCATGCTGGGAATCTTCTCCTTGGTTATGGGAAAGTGGCCCCAGTTCCGTGCTAATGGTGGAAGCACCAGAGAAAACCTCGCCTTGCAGAATGTGCAGGTTAGCTCTTTTCTTTTCTCACACCAGTTGCTCACCAGCGTACACACATTCACCACACTCTTCACACTAACATGTTTCAGGCCTGATCTGAGTAAGCAATTGTGCGGGCGGGCGAGCAGGCAATAGTGTGTGTGTTCATTCTTTTTTCTGTTTTTGTGATTTAAAAATAAATAAAACATTCGCTCAGGTACACAAAACAGACAGCAAACATGAAGACATTTCTGAAGGCATTATAGGACACACAAGGCAGAATAGATATATTGCAAGAAAATACAGTACCGTAATAGAAAACAAACCAAAATATTACATTATATAGTAATGGGCAGTAAGTATCCCGGAATAAACTAAAGAAATAAATAACAATAAATTAATTAATTAACTAGCACTAAATTGGTTCAATTCCTGGTCAGATATTTAGTATATTTAAACAGATATTTAGTATGATAGAGTAACTGTCTTTGATTGACAATGATAATGACAATGATTGTTGTTGAAAGCGAAAGTAAAAAAAGAAAAAAAAGCAATTGTGGAAAGCCCAGACAGGAAGTGGTTTAAGTCCTCATTGTGTAGGGTACCCGGCAATAGCCCTCCCACAACAACCGCGACCCCTTTTCCCTCAAGGCTTTCAAACTGACACTTGTGCACACAGTTTAGTGTTCATTCTATGTTTAACACTACAACAGCCGTGCCTATTTTACCTACTATTAGAACCGCCTCGGGTCAAATTACCATAGTCTTTACAATGGGAAGCTGCTACTTACACACAAAGACCACTAGTTGGTGCGTCTTTTAAATTAGCCTGCCTCCTACACAGAAAAACGGCAAAATATCTTTATACTAGCTTATTCTGATATGAAAATGTAAGGATACTGGGTGGTAGAACGCACATATCTAAGAAAAGTCATGAAAGGAGCGTCCTGAAATTTGATCGAGTGCAAAGGTATAACAAATGTTTTACTCACTTGGTCAAATGACCCCACCCATGGCTGTTCTAGTGTTAACACACACTACATCCTCTCCCCCGCAGGCTCGTATCAGGATGATCCTGGCCTATCTGTTTGCCCAGCTCAGCCTGTGGTCTCAGGGGAGGCCTGGCGGACTCCTAGTTCTGGGCTCAGCCAATGTGGATGAGAGGTGAGCGGTAAAGGCTGTCAATGTCAACCTAATCACCCCCAGCTTTTAATTGGCTCTTCTAATCCCTCTCCTCTCCCCTGCAACTCTCAATTGGTTTAATTCCTGGTAAGATATTTAGTATATGTTACGGTACATGTGGGAATACGGTACATGTGGGAAAACTAGGGTTAGGGTTAGGTGCTACGTCGACTTGGTACATGCTGGCATGTCTAACCCTAATCCTAATCCTAACCCTAACCCTACCCCTAACCCTAACCCTAACCTTAACCGTAGCACCCTAGCACCTAACCCTAACCCTAGTTTTCCCACATGTACTGTTATCCCACATGTACCATAACATATCTAAACAGATATTTAGTATGATAGAGTAACTGTCTTTGATCGCCAAGACAGTTGCACTGCTTCTAACCCTAACCCAAACTGACCCTAACCCTGTCAAAAAAGAAAGCGAAAGTAAAAAAAAGAAGAACAAAAAAAGCAATTGTAGGAAGCACTTCCCCTCTCTATTGCTACAAAAGAGATGTTCTCAGTCAACTAAATGTCTATAGAATAAGTCTATAGAATAATATAATAAGTCTATAGAATATATAATAATAATATAACTATAGAATAAGTCTATAGAATAAAGACCTGGGTAGCTTTCCATTTGAGGAATGTTTGCCTCCTCACCTCAACAAGCTACAATGTGCAATAACACTATGTGCAATATGACAACCCTCGTGCACATAAGGTTCAGAGATAGGAAATGTTAGGATATTTATAGCATAGCTTAGAGTACAGCACAGTGTTTTATTTGTATAGTATAGTATAGTGGATAGTGGATATAGCCTTTATTTATGTAAACCAGCTCTTTTCCCTTCTTGTTTTTAGTATTTTTTTCCTAGCACCAGGGGAGCCCCCCCTCCCAAATTTCGTTGTATGGTACCTGTACTATATCAATGACAATAAAGACCATTCATTCATTCATTCATTCATTCATTCATTCATTCATTCAATGGTCCGACATTAAACTCAAGTCAACAGTGAGAGCGAATAAGAGAGAGACGCTGTATATGACTCTTCTCTTGACCCTTACGTTTCCTTCATGTCCCTCGCTTCCTCAGCCTCACTGGCTACTTCACCAAGTACGACTGCTCCAGTGCCGACATCAACCCCATCGGGGGCGTCAGTAAAACTGATCTGAAGAGCTTCCTGCAGTACTGTGTGGGACAGTTCCAGCTCACCGCCCTCAGCAGGTGACGCACCTCTCTACTCTCCTTCTCTGTGACGGTATATATACTGTAAACAGTAATTAACCTTAGTTGATGTCAGGTGACTCATCGTGTTTGTGTTCCTCTGTAGTATCATGGCTGCCCCTCCCACCGCAGAGCTGGAGCCCCTGATTGACGGACAGGTGTCTCAGACTGATGAGGTAATAATGACTACACGTGTCTCAGATTGATGAGGTAATAATGACTACACGTGTCTCAGACTAATTAGTTTAGACTAATGAAGTGTCTCAGACTTTATTTATTTGTTTATTTAAAAGGGACAATGGACAGTCATTGACTCTCTCTGAAAGCTGGGTAGCTAAATTGCATTAGCAGTCCCTGGGCAGGTAAATCCACAGGGGAAATACGGCCTCAGGTGTTATAACCAATTTAAAACAGAACTACAGCCTTATCAGCCTTATTAAGACTAATGCCTTATCACCTCAACTACTAAGAAGAATTGGGGCTTTTAGCTATAGTATACTAATAAGAGGCAAAACTGGGGTACATATTCAACAAGAGCATGAGAGTGTTCACCTCAGTCATTTCTGTGGGTTCTCAGCTAGCTATACCCTCCTTTTAGAGAACATCTGAACATACAGTTATTTGTGACTTTCATTGATTTCATTCATTGAGTTATAGACCAGACAAGGGGAATACTGATGTCTTAGTTTTCCAGGTCCCTCTGATTTTGCTGACTATTGGGACAACCACTTATCTTCTTGTCTGGGGTGAAGGTACCATAGGGTCAACATAGGGTCAACTCTTTTTATCAACTGTTTTTTTTGTCTGTACTCTCTCTCACACACACACACACACACACTGCCAGAATAGACCTCCTTTATGCACAAGTTTGCCTTTACGAAGATGTTTTGGGAGGTTTGTTCTACTTACCTGCTGTATCAAAAAAAGTTCCATTCTGTATAAGTAATATGGTAGAAGTCATACCATGAAATCATTAGCTCTATTCAGCTTGAGTATCTGTGGTCATTGTCCAGTCATGTCTTCCCTCCTGGCCTAGTGTTGACTGTCACAGAACGTCCCATTATGGGTGTTCAGTCTATATATACCACCTCCCAAAGCTTGGGAGATGAATGTTTCTGCCTGGATGTCATCAGTGCGCGTGGCTCAGTGGTTTAAACTGAGCCCTGTCATGATGTAATTTGACCTCCTCCTCCTTCCTTTTCCCCTCTCTCACACACTGGCTATGTCCATTACCCACACTTGCATAACACTTTGAATATGTGCCCAATACATTGCTACATGAAAAATTGAACATTATGCTTATTAGCTATTAGACCATAATGTGCATGTGTGCGTGTGCGTGTGCGTGTGTGTGTGTGTGTGCGCGTGTGTGTGCGTGTTTGTGTGTGTATGTGTGTATGTGTGCGCGCATGTGTGCGTGTGTGCGCGTGCGTGTGTCCGTGTGCGTGTGTGTGTGTGTGTGTTTTTCCCTCTCTCCAGTCGGATATGGGGATGACCTATTCGGAGCTGTCTGTGATTGGCAGGCTGAGGAAGATCTCCAAGTGTGGACCTTACAGCATGTTCTGTAAACTCATCCACACATGGAGGGAAGCCCTGTCCCCCGTACAGGTCAGATTACTCCTCGCGTATCCCACAATTCCACACCACATCCTCTTTTCACACCATCAGAAGTCAACCTTGGGAAAACAAGAGAAAAAAGTATAATGATGAGAGTGTAGCGGACACTACTGAGGGGCATGATGTACATAATTCACCTGTGTGTTTCGGTTATGGGGAATTGTGTGTGGGCACTTTAATGCTGGTCACTGGGGTGTGACGTAGGGGGAAATAGGTAACATATAAGGAAGTGTTGTGTGTTGCTTTGGGCGCTATGTCAACAGTTAAGTAAATGCCGACGCTACGGGCTTTATACTGGTACCAAGTCTCCGCTTCGTTTGTACGCTCCAACTCCTACAAGAGAATAGTATCCGTAGACTGCATGATCCAGCACAGTGCCTCGATAGGCCTACACTGTACAGCATCTAATAATGTCTGACCCTATGGTCTTGCCTAAGATGTTTATCTGCATGGTGGTAACAGTCATGATAACTAATACAATAATTTTGTCGTGATTTGTTTTCGTTCCAGGTCGCCTCCAAGGTGAAGCACTTCTTCAGGATGTACTCTGTGAACAGACACAAGATGACCACCGTGACCCCGGCTTACCACGCCGAGAGCTACGGCCCCGACGACAACCGCTTTGACCTCCGACCTTTCCTCTACAACACCCGCTGGTCCTGGCAATTCCGGTGCATCGACGATCAGGTGGGTGGGGGTCCATAAGGGACCGTTTACTGTTGATCTATCATAGGCTGATGTTTCAAGCGATTTATCTGTTTGTTCAACTGCTTTATTGGATTGGGGCGGCGGTGGCTCAGCCGGTAGAGCCGGCGTCTAATGATCGCAGCTCGGCGGTTCGGACCCCGGCTGGCCACGTGTCAAAGTGTCTTTGAGCGAGGCACTGATCCCCTAATTGCTCCAGGGTCGCCTTCTATGGCTCTGACCCCTTGCCTACAGCATAAATACATTCCGTTGTACTCTTGTTTCAACAAAGGTTGAACCTTCTTCTTCTACTTTGTTTGCTTTTTCTGCAGTTAAATTGTGAATTATCAGCACGTTATTTGTTGATGTTTTAATATCCCGCTGTATATGATTTAAAAATAGTTCTTGTTATTTCATACACAGGTTTCCAAGATGGAGGCTCAGGATGACCATCATCTGTAATGTGACTGCAATGCCTGAGCAACATACCAAATGATCTGTCTAAGCTGTGACAATGAGCACTGTGGTGGTTGGAAACCTGGGTTGTCTGTATTCCACAAGACTGTTAACCTAGTCGAACCACCTCTGTTGTACTAGAGAACCACAGCACTACCTACACCTGGTCTTACTGTACTGTTACACACTAGTCTGTGCCTTATTACTGTATTCTTAAGCTAGTTCTAAACTCATTGCTGTTATTCAGTTTTTTTCCCCATTTGAAAATGAATATTTCTTGTCAGGGTTGACAGATAAGCTGTTAAACTACTTGAATATGTTGATGTTGATGAGGGAATGATTTACTGACACTAAAGGCCAATATGTTGGCTATAAGGGGGTTAACTATGTCTTATAATAATGTAATAAATAACTAGGCCTATCTCAGGGTCTAATACAATATGTTTGTTTTTATATTGATGTTTTGTGTGGCTATTAAACATGTTAGCCTTGTGTGCTGTCCTGTTTATTTACTAAAAACCAGATGAACAGGAAGTGAAGTGCTTAGAATAAACGACATTGCAAATGAAGTGGCACCAAAATTGCAAAATTGGTGAGGTTAGTTGTGGCTTTACAGACAAAACATAGTTATAATTGTGTTGTAATAAAGCAGATAGGGACGTGCGTTACTTCTTTCTGCTGTAGGTCCCGGACTGACTGGACTCGGAACTGTTTTGCAAATCATGTTTTGCAAATCTCATGTTTTGCAAACAACAGGTTTAGCAAACACATATTTTAATTTAGCAAAAGAAAGTTGAGCTTTGTAAACAAATGTTTTGGAGTTGAGAACAAACAAAAAATATTTTAAAATGTGCAAATCTATGTTGTTGCTTACGGATCTATGTTTTCGCTTACAAAGTGGATTTTTTTTTCTCACAAAATATTTCTTTGCTTTTGATTTAATTAGGCTCAAGATTAACTCCATAGTCCTTTACGCGTTTGAGTTACGCGCGGTGGTGAGTCACCTGCTTCTGAAAATTGATACTTGGAACAGGGGAGGAGGAGTGAGTGAGCAAGTTTCGACGTTTCCTTAAAAAGATTTCCCTTAGCTATAGCTGCCGTGGTGAGAGGAGGAACTGTCTGTCAAATCAAATGCGAACCATGGAGATCAGTCTGTTAGAAATCATGTTTTCGCTCAGTGCGCTTTTTCTTTGATGTTTCATTCTATACCATAATAACATTCCGAAGGGTCCGTTTTGTTTTCAAACAGTGGAAGTAAATAAGTAAACAAGTCACTCTCGGCTGGTTGTCCGATCAGCTGGATGGAATCGGAGCCACTACTGATCGGAGCCACTACTACTACTACTACTTCGCCAGATTACGGTTCCCACCCGGAGAATGGTCAACCTGACAAGGGATCCATAAAGACGCGCCGTCTGTCCTACTCGGTGGCCGGGCAGTCCTGCTGTCTGGAAGGGGGTAAGTGAAGGTGAATGAGCCGCACAGCTCAATGTTGCAAATCAGGTAAAACATGATATGCAAATGTTAGTAACACACCTTCATCACAGATGTAGGAAATGATTTGGATTTATCCAGGGATAGCCTACATAATAATAATAATGACATACCCAAATATAGAAACCTGAGCCAACTCGGTTGTGTTATGTTACCCTGCCTACGTTGTTTGTACACACACACACACACACACACACACACACACACACACACACACACACACACACACACACACACACACTCTCTCTCTCTCTCTCTCTCTCTCTCTCTCTCTCTCTGTGTCTGTCTCTTTCTCTCTCTCTCTCTCTCTCTCTCTCTCTCTCTCTCTCTCTCTGTGTGTCTGTCTCTCTCTCTCTCACTCTCTGCTGGCAGCTACAAAACTATATTTTTCAGCACATGGGGACATATATTGACTGATAGGCTAGTTCTGTACCTGATACTTACAGATGCTTTATTGGATGAAAGGTTAATGTACATCAACATCCCTTGATATGTTCTTTGTTAACCTATCTATTCATTCAACACTGAATAGGCTATGCACGCTGGGTGCAGAGGCAATAATAATCATTGACAGGAAGACTTGCTGAAATGCAACACATTGAGGCGTTCCCTTGGAAAAGCCAAGAAACACCCATCCATGACACATTGTAGTCAGCTGTGGTGACAAAGAGGGAAACTAAAGTCTAGAGGTGAATCACGCTCTGTCAGTGTCAGCATACGGTGTGTTCCAGGGGCACGACCTGTCATTGAACATACGCAGGGGAAACATTAAGTCATCTGAAATTGAGACTGAACATCAACCGTTCTTGTGACCGAAGACCTGTCTATCTGACTGGGGGAAATCAATTTGAGACCGTTGGAGTGACCTGACAGATGAACACACCGCCCAATGACATTCTGAGTATACTGTACACTAAACAGTTTATCAACTTGTCTGTCCAATATCGGGAAGAATGCAAGCTAAAGTTCACATTGCCCCATTTCCTGTTGACCTGGCAGTACCCTAGATAAGCCCTGGACATCCTGTTGGACTGCAGAGGTAGCTCTTCTTTATACAATAGCCTACTACTTACAGTTTACTACATAGTTACCGATCACTACCATTCTTGTTCTTTATATCATACCCTTATATCACTATTTGCACTTTTGGTTGGATGTTAAACTGCATTTCGTTGTATAGTGCTTGTACTCTGCGATGACAATAAAGTTGAATCTAATCTAATCTAATACACAGTTTACAGAGAGAGGTCAGATGAGGACAGAGGAACTCCTGAGATGATGTGACCTCTTGACGGACAGGAACAGCTACACATTATGCGAAGTTGTTGTGGACCCACACTGAAAATAGACTATTATAATGTCATTTTGTCGGAGAGTCCTGTGAAGCAAACACAGTCCAGTTGTTAGTTGTTGACATTTAAACGTGTTAACAGTTCTGTCGAACGAACGCCCAGAATCAGAGTGAGGGTAATTTAATCTGTGCCTGAAAGGATGGTTGAAAGACACTATTCATCCACAGTTGATTTTGTTTTTAGTTTTTAGTTTTTCGGAATGTACCGTGCTGTGTTCTGAACAGTATGTTCTTGTGTCTTACCTGTTTAGATACTTTTCCCCCCAAGGCAATATTCAAATAGGTAGAATAATTCTATGTACACACAGGTCTACAATCTTGTCTGTTTAACTGTAACTGGCGTGGCATTACTATAGTGGCCATTGATGTGTGTAGGAAGAGAAGAAGGAGCATTGTTTCTCTTTCATTAGTTTTTTTTCATTGAAGATAATTATTGACAAGATAACAGTGAAATGCTTCAGACTACTACTATTACTATTACTATATGCTTTATAGGCTGTTTGTTTGTGTTCTGGGATTCTAATGATTCTCATTTCTTACAAAGATGATGAAGACCTCTACCGACAGCAAGCTGTTGTCTTTATCGAGGACGCCATACAGGTGAGAAACATTTCTGAATCAATTACTTTGACTTTCACGTGTTACTAAAATGCTGTTTTGTTAACACAATGTAATATCGTTCTTTTTAGTACCGCTCGATCAATCATCGGGTCGATGCAAGCTCCTTACGCCTGTACAGATGGTACTACTCCAGGATATGCCAATGGTAACACTCACTAATGAGGACTCAATGTATTGGTGTGCATGTGGACTATGTGTGTCTATCCATGTCTTTGTTTTCTGGGGTATCTAAGGGTTTTCCAGCCTGTCATAATATCCCCTACCCAGGGTTCCCACGGGTCCTTGAAATCCTTGAAAGTTTGTGAATTTGAGAAAAAGAAATCAAGGTCTTAAAAAGTTTTTAAAAATAAAAAAAATAAAAGGTTCTTGAATTTGATCTTTCAGAAGGTGTGGGAACCCTGCCTACCACATCTGAAAGAATTAGCTTTCCTTATTTGAACTCGGATCGGTTTTACGGTACTTAATACCCGCACCACAATGGGCCTCACTGAAACACATGACCACACACTAGTACTAGCATCTGTTTCGCTATGACTATTAGTAAGCTAGATACCTGTTTGCTTCCTATGTGGTTTACTCTCATAGAGTAGTGAGAAGTGCCCTGTTGCACATTATGACTGTGTAGACACCATCACCTCTTCCATTGTAGATTAGAC
>NC_137689.1:9412611-9435111 GCF_963989245.1 Nansenia antarctica | reverse complement strand
GAAAAAGTAAATGACATTTCTGTCATGGCTTCCGCATTTTGGCCTACGAGAGAGTCGGAATCATGTCGGAATCATGTGCTACCAAGCGGACTAATCACAGTGCTTACGGTTGCGTAGGCACTGCCGCGTAGTTACATTTTTGGAGAGGTGCGCGTCAACCTACACAAGCTATGGCGTAGGCTACGCCGTCGATTTTACGCAGAAGTGTAAATTGGGCTTAACTACTGTATTTAACTACTGTATCTACAACCAGGCCCTGCAGGGTGGGGGAGACCTGGAGCTGGATCTTTGGAACTTGGAACTTTTTACTTATTGAGCCTGCACTGTTTTATGTATTTTATTTAATGTTTTCTGTCTGCCCTAACTGAGCTGTTTGACAACAAAATTTCCCCATTGGGGACAATAAAGGTTTTCAATCAATCAATCAATTTGCACACAGTCTAAAGCAGGGGTCGGCAATTAGGTTTGGCCTCGGGCCAATTTTTTTTTGAGCCACTAGATGGCGGGCCAGAACATAATCAAAGGCTAATTTAAGTAATTGATTGTTTAAAAATGTGACACGTTCTAATGCTTTGACTTTTCTTTCGAAAAATGTACACATCGCTAGTCAACTAACACAGCTTGTTTTGTGAGCCTGCTAACAATGTAAAGTAGTGTTCTAGTTAACTAGGTAGCAGTCCAATCCATTACGTTGCAGTATTAGGCTTGACTAGCAAGTTTGTGTTGTGATTCTCAACAACGTTGAAACGTAGTTTCACCCTTTTCCATAGTTTTGAATAATAAATATGTGGACTGACGATGTTGCGCAGCCTAACTTATTCTAATAATTATTTAACATTGTTTTATTCTGAATTATTCCCCCCTCCTCCCAGACAAGGTCACATTATTTATTATTGGATTGGTTGTTTGCGTGCCGGGTGAAGTTAGCTAAACAGTTAACCTGCTAGCAAGAGAAACATCATGTTACTCTCCAAAGGTCTAAAGAGGAAAGTAGACGGTGGAAACAGGGCATTTAAAGAGGAATGGACAGCGAACTATACGTTCATCCTACCTGGTTTCATCAATGCAGAGCCGTTGTGAGACTCACATCTTCCGTGCTCACGATGTTCCCTTTCTATACAAGTCGTCCTTTTCGTCAATGAATGTGATAAAGACGCACGAGAGGAATCGATTGATGCATAAAAATACAAATAAACTGCCTGCGGATTAAAGTGACGTCAATATCACCAGATATCAAGCAAATAGTGACCGATGGGAGATGCCACTTTTCACATTAAGTGAGTACCAAGCCTGTCGTTATTGTATTTAATAACCTAATTGTATTTTGTATATTTTGAATGAATGGCTCATTGTACTTATTATCCCTAATAGCGCGTTTGCTCTGTCGTTTCAGGAGCATAGGCCTACCACCACTTTGCGCCGATTTTGTTGTCAATGTTTTTCAGAAAATTAAACAGAATTTGCTTTGTTACTGTTCATATGTGTGTTGCAGTCACATACGTAAACATTACGTTTGAATGATTTAATGAGCTGATGTTATTTTTTTCAAACCACACACCGCATGTTGGCTATTTCAGCACCACGCCTTGTCCACCTACTTATGATTCACTATGAGGGGTTCAGCGTCAGTGCGCTTCGGTGCACCCCGCTGCCTGATTGTCTGTCCCTGTGTCATTCACTCTCAACATGGATACAAGTACAATACGCATTATTCAGGTGGAGGTAGATTCTCTATTCGGACATTAGAGGCGCGGTATTGGACTGTCGGTCCGATATTGTAAAAAAAAAGAAAAAAAGAAAAGTGGATTCTCAAAATAATCTGCTGGGCCAAATATTATTGGTGACGGGCCAGCAATGGCCCACGGGCCGCCTATTGCCGACCCCTGGTCTAAAGTAAAGTAAAATACATTCTTTACATTTTCCAACGTTTTGTCTTTCCTAGAGAGCAAGTACGGGTGGACGCTGTCCTACAGGTCATGGAGAAGGTCCAGATGAAGTCTTACTACAGGCAAGCCATCATCACGGTGAGCCAGGAGATTACGCTAGGTTCACTTTTATACTTCACTTATATTACACATGTGCAGTGCCTCAACTCTCTCTGATTGCGCCACCATTTCCACCCCTCACTCTCGCTTGCTCTCTATCCTGTCCCTTCTCTTTGCCCTCCTCTGTAGAAAGTGCAGCAGTTCTCTGATGGCTTCATGCGATGGGAGGCCTTCAGGAAGCTTTATGATGAGCTGGACAAGGATCGCATCAAAGAGGTAACCATCTCATTGGTTCTTTGCTTTACTTATGGGAACGGCAAACTGTTGTCTCAGTGGTACCGCATATGTGACAGCGGGAACAAGTCGGCAACCAATCAAAATGTTCAGACTTTAATTCAGAAAAATTCAGAAATTCTGACTTTCATTCAGAAAAATATAATTAAAGTCATTTCTAACATTTGGTCGGTTGCCGACTTGTTCCGCTTTCACCAGCTGCTGTCACAGAATATGTGGATTGGCTTTACTCTATCATAACTCTACACATTGTTTTCTGTAATGATCAGGAGCATTCGTTGTGTCACTGTGTCTGTCCTGCAGCACCCTCCCAAGCCAGAGTACCAGTCCCTGTTCCTCCAGAAGCTGCAGCTGGTCTTCAGCCACTACTACGTCACCGTGTTTGGCAACGCTGTGGCCCTGGCCAACGTCATGTCTATATGCGTAAGTCCAACAGGCACGGACAGTTCAGTGATGCTTTATTGCCATGACATTAAAAAGAAACATTGCCAAACTCATGAGTCATTCATTGTTTCTCTATGCGTTGCAGACCATCCTGGTGCTGGACTCAGAGAAGACGATAGCGGAGCGGGATGACTACTACATGGAGGTTATTAATAACCTGCTGTGTTTATATTCACATTTCTATGTTTACAGTATGATTTCCCCCCGTCACTAATTACAGAACAGAAAAGCCGACCCTCAAATTTGGTGGTTATATGTATTTGATGTTGTATTTGATACATTCTTTACCTTTTTGAACCAGCCCTTGATGTTGGACAAAGTGTCTGAAATAATTGTAGTTTATATTTCACGAGTGCCCTGCTAACTGCTGTTTCTTCCTACTCATGTAGGTCATCAACTGTTTCTTCATCCTGTACTACATGATTGAGATGGGGTTGAAGATATTTGCCTTTGGATGGAAAGGCTACCTGTCCTACAGAAACAACATATTCGATGGACTTCTCACAGTTATCCTGCTGGTACGAGACACTTTCTTCCTTATAGATGAGAGGGAAACAGATCTGCTGTGCCTCTCTCTTTGTCATATTCAGTAAATCTCAACATAATAACAAGGAATTATTATTATTTTCTTTTTTTTTAGGTCCTCCAGATCTCCATTTTTGCCACCTACAGGATTCCATATCCAGAATGGTTGGTGTTTCTCACACTCAATGGTTATTTCTCTATTGCTCTCAATGAATACATACAAAGTATGAGGAAATGACTGTCTCCCTGATGGATATGTTGTGGTATGACAGGATGTGGTATGATACGCTATTTTCAAAGCTACAGAAACAGGTTTAGGCAATGCTTGCATGCAGCTTGTTCAATGTCACATATCCATAGTGATGGTGTTATTCAGTGACTGTTGGACGTGTGGTGTGTTGTCCCCTAGGAACCCTGCGTTGCGTGGTCTCATGTCCCTGTGGGAGATGGTGCGCCTCGTCAACATGCTCATTGTCTTCCGCTTCCTCAGAATCATCCCTGACATCAAGGTGAGTGCTGCCGATCCCTCAGAGCGACAGTGGTTGAGAATCAAAAGTCACCGTCTCAGTGGACTTAATGGGAAATGTGAGGAGATTGTTGTGTTTGGCGCCACCTAGTGGTGAGAATGGTGTATATCCGATTTTGTCTGCCTTTAGCTAATATTTTGTATCGTAATAATCAATGTTGTACTGTTTTAAATTCAAGCTGATATCAATAGTGTATCGTGATATTACAACATGTCTAGTAATGGACATCCTTGTGTTTATATGATTCTTTGTAGCTGATGGCCCTTGTAGCCAGTACCCTGGTCGACTTGGTGAAAAACCTCAGGGCTTTTGCGGGGATACTGGTGGTGAGTGACTATATAACATTATGTTGTGGAATCCATGTCTTCACTCTATCTAGCATGTATTCCATCCCTATACTGTATTCCTATAACGTTTACTGAACACCACAGGGGCCTCGTCATCAAAGCTCACACATGCACGGCTCCAACTCCATCTTGACGTTTGCTGATTGATTGAGAATGTTTATTTTGGTCCCCTATACAGTTCACAATACAGATATAAAAAATGTACACAGTCACAATGCATAACACCAGGACCAAAAAGGTGTAGGCTGAAGCCATGGCTGATGACACCACTGTGGTTGTCCTGGTCACTAAATGGGATGGGTGAGCCTACAGGGAGGAGGTAAGTCCAGTGCCAGGATAACAACCTCTCTCTGAACATCAGTCAAACTAAGGAGCTGATCGTGACTCCAGGAGGAGGAAGACAATGAACCAGTCCCCCATCTGCACCGGAGGGGCCACAAGAAGACGACAGCTTCAAGTTCCTCGGTGTCCGCATCACTAAGGACCTATCACGGTCACACCACACTTGGCTTTTGTTCCTCAGATGGCTGAGGAAATTTGGCATGGACCCCCTAGATCCTTACGAACTTCTACAGATTGCACCACAGAGAGTATCCTGACTGGCTGGGTCAGTATCACCGCCTGGTACGGCAGCTGCACCGCCCTGGACCGTAAGGCTCTACAGAGGGTGGTGGAAACGGCCCATCACGTCCATCACGGATGCAAGCTTCTAGCCGTTCAGGATGTTTACTCTGAGAGGTGCAAGAGGAAGGCGTTCTGTCTGTTACCTTCTGTCAAAATGTACCGGAGCATCCAGACCCAGTAAAGACCCAGTCCAACAGGCTCCGGAACAGTTTTTACCCACAGGCCACAAGACTGCTCAAGTGCCCCCCTCACCCCCCCATACCCCCCCCTCCCCTCCCACCCTGTTGTTGATGGAGGAGCAAGATTCCAAAGCAATTCACTCTACCGATTACGGCTGTATGCGATGTACAGTATGTGACAAATAGAGTTGGATTTTGATTTGATTTGACATGCTTCTGGTTCCTCTCTGTAGGTGGTGTACTATGTGTTTGCTGTGCTTGGGATCTGGCTGTTCCAGGGTGCCATCACGGCACCAGAAAAAATCAGGTATAGAACATGATGGTACAGACTGACACAATCATCATTAGAGAGTTGATGAAGCTATGTATGATGTGTCATAAGATCCTTTATTATCTTTGAGGTGAATAGAGTAGACACAGTTCCATCTTCATATGGACAACGATGTTCTCGTGACTCGACTCTACTTGAATCTGTTCTACTCTGTTCTCTTCTATTATAATCGACGTTCCTGTGTCTTTTTTTCTTCTACCAGCGTCATTTCCAACTCCAGCATTGAGAACATCACAACCAACCTCACCATGGAGTGTGGTTCCTACGAACAGCTTGGCTACTGGCCAAACAACTTTGACGACTTTGCTGTGGGTACCGACTGGCCGTATCGCATTTCGCTCAAGCCATCAAGCCGAATCATAGGCTCGTGAACACAGGGGACGGCTTAGTTCCGGCCCAATGCCCCAACTTTAATGATAGCATTCTCAGCATAGCCATGTCTACCATGAAAAGAGACTGGTTTAATGAGAAAGGGTTGTAGCAGAGAATGGAACTGGTAAAACAAATCATGTTTGTCATACTGCCCTATGACTCATCTGTGTAGTGTTTGACTGTAAAGAACACAGAACACAATTAAAGGGATAATGCCATAAAGAAGGTGCGGCATGTTAGTTGGCTAGCGTATGTGGCATGTGCGTTGAATAGAGTTTACTTTCACCAGTACGGGAAATAACCTTCTCTTTCTTCTCCCTTGTTGTTTCTCTCAGTCCTCCATTGTCCTCCTTTACAACATCATGGTGGTGAATAACTGGCAAGTCTTCATGGATGCCTACTCCAGATACACCACAGAGTAAGCAGACCCCCAATGTAGTAAAATACACAAGTCTGACTGACGGATGATAGGACGGTCTGTTATCTGTCCACAGGAGGGCAGCAGTGGACACTCTTGAACACATCAGTCCTTTACATGTTGTCCATGCTTTCCTCGAATAAGGTCCACATTCTCACTCACATAGGCAGTACTTTCACATTGTGTCCCTGGCAGTAGTCTTTAACAAATGTTGCCTGTTGTCTCTTAATCCATTGTCAAATCTGGTTGGAGGACATGCATGGTCAGTTCATCTTCACTATTGAAGGAGATGAATACTAAATGATTGTGTGTCAGCTGAGTTATTGTACTGTTGCGTGGTTTGTTCATGTAAACAACAGTTGAGGTAACTCATGTTCTCTGTTCAGGTGGTCCAAGGTCTACTTTGTCACCTGGTGGCTGACCTCCTCCGTCATGTGGGTCAACCTGTTTGTGGCCCTCATCCTAGAGGTACGGTACCTTAGCCATACCCTGAATGTACTCTATATACTGTACATACATACCCAGCCAGTCAGGATATTCTCTGTGGTGCTATCTGTAGACGTTCATAGGGTCATTTTACCTCTGCTTTTCAATAACTTTACTACCTCTTTTACCCTCGTTTCATGGTACAGAACTTCATCTACAAGTGGGACCGCTGTGTCACGTGTTCGGTGACAGATGTGGAGAGGACAGGTTACCAGACGTCTGTGCAGCTGATGTTCAAGTAGGTGGTAGCATGTGTTCCTCTCCCTGCTCTCTCTGGCTGGGGCTCTTCCACTCCCTCTGTTTGTTTGTTTGTTTGGTTGGTTGGATGCTCTTCTCTCTGCTTGTGTTGGTCTCAGCAGTTCCGTGTCGTAACCTGTGATTCTTTCATTGTGAGTGGATCTGCCTGCATCATTTCCCTCATTCCAGTCTCGTCTGGAATGTGTGTGTGTCCATTGCTAATACAAGGCATTGCCTATAACCATGCTCTTTGACTTCAACTTGAGTTGTGCTGTGGTTACATTTGCAAACTGTCTCACTCTTCTGAGAAGATTTGGCATGCTTTTGGTGTGGGCAGTGTGTTTGGTGGGTAGGGATGGGAATTGATAAGATGTTGTTGATACCGATTCCGTTATCGATTCTGCAGTTCGATTCTGCAGTTCGATTCCTGATACATTTTCTGTGTGGAAAAAAAGTAGGCCTACACAGGTTTTCAGCATCAACACAGCTGTTTTATTATCTTGAGTCTCTGGACACAGTCTGAACATAAATACAAAATAATAAGGAAAAAGGAAAAAGGAAAATAAATTAAATTTTCCTTTTCTTAAAAGGATATAACTTTAGCTGTAGCTTCAAAGCTATCTGACAGTCTGTCTGTCATAATCTAAAATGGATGAAATGGGAGAATATTTGTACAGCATTCGTTTTAATTTAGGATTTCTTAGGGTGCGTTTGTAAATATGCCCAGAGCGCTCTGGTTTCAACATCATATTGCTTTGGAACCATTTCTTCCGAGACTCCGCCATGACTCCTTGTTGCTGAGCTTGACATCATCACGACGCACAGATTTTTGCAATGCGCAACTGTCAGTGCATGCACAAAACATGCTGGCATCGATAAAAGGAATTGATAACCTCGTAGGCATAAGATTCCGATGCATCGAACAATTTGGAACCGGTTCTCGATTCCCATCCCTATTCGTGGGCTTCATAACAACTGGAACGTTCTTTCTTTCAACAAACTAATCAGACCATACAAATATTTAATTGATTCTTGAATCGTCTGGCTAACCCCTAACCCCTTGCATTGTGCAGTTGTCTGTAAAAACACTCGCCCTGATTTTGGTTTGCTTTTCTGCACTTTCAGTTCAAACCTGTCTCTAAACATACTACACATAAACTGTCTCTCGCCCCCCCACCCTCATCTTTTAATTGATATTATTCTATGACTTCATCTCCCTCCAGAGAACATATTCAAGAGCCCACAGAGGAAGAGCTGATTAGCCAACTACACCAGCACCCACACCTTCACCTCAGTCGGGCTAGCGCCGTTCCTTAATTAACTGGGGGGCTGTTATTGGTTGTTACGTGTGTGTGTGTGTGTGTGTGTGTGTGTGTGTGTGTGTGTGTGAATGCTTTTGGCAGGTAGATAGATAGATAGATAGATAGATCTTTATTTAGTCAGGACAATGCACATTAATGAACAGTCACTTATACAGAATATGGTGACAGTAAATATGCCGGATTTAGCTGTGAGCTCATTTGCATCTGTAGTCCTCATTTGTAGTAGAAGCCATCTTCTACAAGTCATAAACCCGCCTTATGTGACCAGCTTTATGTCATAGGATTAGCAGTACACACACATTCATTGTTTAATAAAGTTTAGTGGTTTAAAAATTTTTAGTGTGACTAGCCAGTAATACAATAACACAATATGATGCTTGGGTCATATAAGCATTTTTTTCATGTTTAGTCTTACTGCCTGGTAATCAGTGTATACCGTAACATAAAACTAAAAACTACAATATTCTTAACAGATGAATTTATTGGGGAGTAAAAAGGGAAATACTTGCTATATTGTTTATTTATTTATGGACATTTTAACCACTTTGTATGACGTTGCTTTCATGGCTAGTGTTGAGAGCTACTGTATGTTGTGTGTCCTGCTTTGATGTAAATAGAGTTGAATTGCATTTTATGGAGGAAAAAAAAGAAGCTTTATTGGGGAAAAGATGGGATGCTTTCATTTGTGCTTTTTATATAAGATGAGGATTTTTTTGCTCAGTCATTATTTCATGAAATATTTCTTAAACATTATTATGTATAAAAACATATATTATGTTTATAAATAAATGTGTAAGACAATGTTTTGTATTTCATACCTACGTTTCGTTTCGGTCTGTTCTACCTGAACGTTGGATTTGACAATCCATCTGATAATGTGAGAGACAAGGCATGCTGCTGAGCTGTTGTGAGACCGTTTGTGTCGAGACTGAAATGTGTACGTTTGAACTTAGCCCATGAAAACTGTACATGTGCTGGTTGAGGCCCTCAGGACTTCCGGAGATAACCAACAACTCATGTTTGTCAGCAGGGAAGTTAGTGACAAGCATGAATGCGGATGCCTGCTCATGCATACTGTAGGCCTACAGTACTCTCTCCTGATAAGGTCTAGCTAGCTAGCTGCTGTCCCCTGAGGCCCGCGCCTCCAGAAGGAATCCTGCTCATACTGTATGTGTGGAGTAGAATATGACTCTTACTGCCTGGGTGGATGTGTGACTTGCAGGATATCTTTAGATGTTTAGAGGCTGAGGAAGGTTTACTTTGTTGGTTGAGAGGGGAATGATGGAATTCTTCCGGTTTTTGATATTGCGCAAATGCGAACCAAAACAATTTCAAAACTATAGCTTGATATAGCCTCTGGGACTGTTTTGTGGTCCTATGCTACAGTACACACACACACACACACACACACACGCACACAGATGGGGAGTACACACTCTGGTGTTGACACTCCACACCCCACACACTCTAACATGGGGCATGTTTACTCAAAACAGACCAGGGCAAACAGGCCAACCTCCAGAGGGTCTGACATCAAAGACATGACCCACACCTCCCCCCCCCCCACCCCGCTGTTTGTTTGCTCTTCCTCTTGGTGTGTTTAGGCTTGTGTTCGTGGCCTTCCCCTCAGACCCTGTCCACAACCACATGAAAGAACCTCGGGGGAAATATCTGGTTGAAAAGTCATCGTACTGTAATCTAGTTTACAATGTCATCTAGGCTAGTCTAGGACACACCGCCGATGAGCAATATATACCCGGAAAGAAGACCTGCAGTACACGCCTCCTGTATATCAACGATTCTATTTGATTATCTTTTCCGAATCGTTGTATCATGAAATGAATCTTGATACTCTTAAGTGTCATATCCACCGTCGGTTATGTCAACCTGGCGGCCATTTTACAGCCAGCCCCCCGACCACGGTGAACTGAATGTGGAGCCAGAGCGTGGCCGTCAATGATTACTACCAGATGGTTAATGAGGCCAGCAGGCTAATGAAGACAACACAATATTGTTGTTTACTCAACTTGATGAGGGCAGATTGGGTAAACAAAGGCCTGGCTTGCCTGGAATCCCAAACCTGGCAGGAGGGAGGGAGGGATAGATGGGATGGATGGACGGGTGGTGTGGAGAGGACAGGAATGCAGGGGAGATGCCTCTGATGTGGGCCCTGTTTAGAAACAGACCCCTGGACACCACCACCTCGTAGACACTTGGGATGATCTGAACAGATTGGATAGGTACGGTACCGGTCAAAAGTTTGGACCATTCTGGGAAAGTGTGTCCAAACTTTTGACTGGTACTGTGTATGGTGAACCGACCTAGCCTAACTGAGAGCAATGTGGAACTACTACAATGCTGTCTCAAGGCCTACCGTCAAGGCTACCTATCCAGTCCTTTCAGATCTAGCCACGTGTCTGGGCAAAGGTATTAGAGGTTAGTTGTGGTCGAGGAACAGGTCTCTGCTCAAGCTAGGCACAATATAAGGTATCTATAGTACCTTAGTCGACTCCCAAGGGTGTCAACAGTTGCTGTCGTTTCATTGACTTCAGCGTAGGCCTAACATCTGTGATGGTTTATTAACTGCCGTTGCCCTGAGATAACAGGGAGCTGGGGTCTGCTGGTTTGGAGGGCAGTCAGTCAGTGGGAGTGTTTATTGACCTAAACTGCAGGATTTGTTTACGCTGTTGTTGATTCAGTCACTGAGCTCAGACCGTGTTTGTTTCTGCTGCCTCCGTGTTGGTTCGCCTGGTCATCCTCGTCTCCTTCTTGTGCTGGAAAAGGACCATGTGAAAGAAAACCCATCAGAGCCAGCACAGTGTGTTTTCACCCTGTAGTGTGAATTAGGTTGTTGTTTTCACACACCAAACAGCGTGAGGAATCAGGCTTAGCTTTCGGTGCTGTGTTAAATGACGAGCTTACATCTGCAGGGCGGCTGTGGGTGCAGGAGGTGGAGCTGGCCGTCTAACGATCGCAAGGTTGGCAGATCGGCGGTTCGAGCCCCGGCTTTTATCCCTGCACCCCGATCTACGTTTCCACTTCACAGAAGTCTTTGAAGGGTGACTACTGCATCTCTGCGCGTCGGTATTCCAAATGTTGAGTTATGCATTTTCTCCATCCTATGCTCTTATTGAGTGTCTTATTACTAGGCCTACACTGTCAGAGCACAGGAAAGCACTGATGAGTGTGTGTGTGTGTGTGTGTGTGTGTGTGTGTGTGCGTGTGTGTGCGTGTGTGTGCGTGTGTGTGCGTGTGTGTGTGTGTGTGTGTGTGTGTTTAAGCAAGGCCCTCTGATTTGCTATACCTGCCAAGCGATGTGACGGCGGTGTCACAACCTTTTGGCTCTGCCCGCTGGAATGTCAGCGATGGCAGACATGGAGGTGATGTAAGCGCCTCCTAGCATGTGAGGAATGTAGCCTGCCTTCGGGGGAGGTGACCCACCTCTCCTCCATCTCTATCTCACACGCTGTCACCACATGACGGTGATTTAAATGTTTCCCATTTCTCTCTCTCTGTGTTAGAGAGGATATTGGAGACAAAGTAGGGCATTCACACAAGGTGGCAAACTGAGACTAGTCGGCCTTGCCTCCCACAGAATTCCTGGCCTGCTTGGAGAAGGCGTTGTTTAGCCGCTCCGACTTCGGTTCTTGATCTCTTTTTTCCGTCTGTGTCGTTCCCTCGGCGAGCTGTGGGCTGTGCTGCACCCTTACATTAGCGAGTGTGACCTGTTACTTTGTTATTTGATGAAGTACGGTTAATTTCGTGTTTAGAAATGGGGGAAATAAACAGTTAACTACGTTCTACTCTTCTTTTTTTTTTTTTTACGTGACTGGCTACTTGTGTGGTTTACGTACCTAAGCAGCAGAAAAACTAATCCCTCATGATATTGACACGGCCTGTGTGAACATTCACCTGTCGCGCTGCTTGGCTGCTACTGGCCTCATTGTGACGGTTGTCAGTCCTTCCAGAAAGTTCCTGTTCTCACACACTGCTGAGGGGAGTTCCTTTTCTTGGTCAACACTTTATGACTGTCATTTAAATGTTTCCCCCCCCCCACCCCCACTCTTTCTTTCTCCTATTTGTTCAATCTCTGTAGTAAGGGTGCACTTTTATTGTGCCTGATCAATACAAGTGGACAGGATTGACAGATGTTTTGGGGGCAGTACTCTTAAACTTAGAGGGAATGATCTCAGAACTTTAACACTAGAAGAGCCGTGCCTATTGTACGTACTATATGAGCCGCCTCGGGGGGTCAAATGTCCATAGTCTTTACCATGGGAAGCTGCTACTTACACACAAAGACCACTAGTTAGCAGTCTTGTAAATTAGCCTGCCTCTTACACAGAAAAACTGCAAAATAGCTTTATACTAGCTTATCCTGATGTCATTTGAAAATGTAAGGATACTGGGTGGTAGAACGCACGCACATATCTAGGAAAAGTCATGAAAGGAGGGTCCTGAAATTTGATCGAGTGCAAAGATATAAAAAAAGAATACTCACTGGGTCAAATGACCTGTGGCTATTCTAGTGTTAAAGACCTGTTAGGATTTGGGGGTTTTACGTTTTAGTCTTTTTAATGTGATGAATAACACAAAGATGTCTGCTATCGCAGGGCACCTTCTGCCCCTCTATTGAATCTCAAGCTGTCAGCGGTCTATAAGTAGTGTGGCATCGAGAAAGTTCGAGAATATCGAACAAAAAGATTCCTTTCACTGTCCAGCTGCTGACTTGGGATCAGCTTCACGTCCTAAGTCCCCGACACCGTAGTGAATAATTGCGGAGCGAGGAAGTTGATCCAGGAGCAACTGTTGAGGGGCATGTTTAGTCCCCACCTTCCCTGTTCAGCAGTAGGCTTAACTAACCAGCCTCTCTGAAGCTCTAATGATACCTGTTAGTCTGGGCTGGCCACTCTCTCTCTCTCTCTCTCTCTCTCTCTCTCTCTCTCTCTCTCTCTCTCTCTCTCTCTCTCTCTCTCTCTCTCTCCCTCACTGCTCTTTCTGCAAACATGGGAGGCCTGCTTTCTTTGAAGCTGCCGCACCTGGGTTCGATCTTAAGTTTCGCTCCCTGGAAAAAACGGGGGATTTTGATAATTAAAGGGTTTGGCTGGGAAAAAGAAAAAGAGCTTTGGAGCTGCAGAGGATGTATGGTGAGAGAGTGGGCTGGTGGGGCCACAGGAGAAGTATCTAGGGTGAAGGTTGTATGCCCACATCATTATGCTCCGACTATGACACGAGACCAGAATCAGAATTGAATCAGAATTGCTTTTATTACATCACCGTATGGGTACACAGAGTCAAATTCGTGGGTTCAGGTTTATTTGACATTGGCATTGCAGCAGAATACAAAATCAGTATTAAAATGAAGCAGGATATGAAAACAACAATCAACAATCAACAATAGCAGCAGAATGCAAATAAAGCAATAATAACAATAATAGAATAAAGTAATAGCAGCCGATTGTATATCAACAATAACAGAACAAGCAATGGCAGCAGAGTGCAAGTCGGCATATCAACCTTACTAATGTAATCAACACACCACATCATATACCCGTACTGTAAGGCAAGAACGCCCGTATCAGGACAATCAAGACAAGAGACACAGACGCCCCGTGCTGCAGAAAGCATGTCTTCCCTCCCTCCCTTCCACCACCACCGTACCACCGCCTCAGAGCTCTGTCACTCTCACCACACCTCTCAGCTCAGATCTGGAGTGTCCATGACTAGAATTACCCCTCCAGCCCTGCCCCCCTTTCTTCTTCTGTTCAACGGCGGTTTCCCTGGCCCAGCCCTCCTCTGAGTAGGAGACAGATGCACCTGTCTGTCCCGCCCTGAACCTCCTCCTCCTCCTCCTTCTCCTCCTTTCACTGCTGGTTGGGAGAGACCGAGGGAGGTTCGGCGCCCACACTCAGGTGAGCTCGACTGCTGGGGGGGGGGGGGGGGGGGGCTGTCAACTAGGGGGGGCACGGTGCGCGCTGGCAGCCTCCTCCAACACCTGCTGGCCAGGTGCCACTTTATCGCCTCAGCGCCCCGGCTCTGTTTGTCCGGTTCCTCTCCCCAGGATAAAGAGGCTGTAAACAATGAGAGAGGGAGAAAAGTTCAGGACATTCCACTTTCAGCCTCATGGCCCGTCCCACCTTTTGCAAGCAGCAGCTGTTTCTGAGAGGGAGTGCGTGTGTGTGTGTATGTGTGTGTGTGTGTGTGTGTGTGTGTGTTTGTGTGTTTGTGTGTATGTCTGTGTTTGTGTGTGTGTGTGTGTGTCTGAGTGTGTGTGTGTGTGTGTCTGTGTCTGTGTGTGTGTGTGTGTGTGTGTGTCTGTGTCTGTGTCTGTGTCTGTGTCTGTGTCTGTGTCTGTGTCTGTGTCTGTGTCTGTGTCTGTGTGTGTGTGTGTGTGTGTGTGTGTGTCTGTGTCTGTGTCTGTGTGCGTGCGCCATAGTGAGTGAGAGGTGGAGAACGTTACATAACCTATAGCACGAATTCTCTTACATTTGAGTCAGGCCCTTTGAGGTGCGTGAAGCACCTTGCAGTGAGTGGTGGAGAGGCCCAACATTCTCCAACACACAATAACACCCTGGCTAGCACACCACAGCAGAGCACGCTTCCAGAAACAACCCGGCCTGCAGTTCAAAGCCCTGCTGCCGTCCCTACAAGCCTTTAATAATGAAAAGATTGAAGAGATTTTTTTTTTTGGGTTGCGAACAGCCTTCGCTAACAGTTGGCACCGTAACCCTCCAGTAATAAATTAACTTGTGGCCAAAGTGCGGAATGCATTCTTCAGCAACGGAAGCAATCAGTCGCTATACTGCCCTGCCTCTCCCGGCTCAATGGAGAGGCAGAGAGAGGCCTGGGTCCATTTGCATACAGGTGAGAAGAAGAAAGCCCACAGAAAAGAGAGGGAAAAAAAGGGAAGAAGGAGGGTGATGATTGTCAAAGTAAGAATCTCGGTGTTTGTTCTGGAGAGCGAATGAGGGGATTTTTGCACACACACCCCCCCCCCTCCCCACCCCCCAGAAGGTTTAGGTCAACATAGGCATTTTTGAGAGAGTCCAGCAGCTGTCCTCTGTACGCCTGTCTCTAGGAATATAAGCAGCCATTAGTCCTTGTCACACCTTCCTCTGGTGAGCTTCTATACATTCAGAATGAGGATGTGTTCACGCCGCCGCCACTAGATGGCAGTGTTTGCATCCTAGATGCAACAGGTGGTCATTTCTATGAGCTTTTTCCCCCCACTTTTGTCTGTGAATGTGAAACAAAGGGTTTGTGGTTTATAGACTGTCAGTGCAGCGAGTTAGTGAGACATAGAGCATTTGACCATTTTATTAGGTGCGGTGTGCAAACAGGAGATTTAGAAAGCGTAGTGTGTTGTTGTTTTTGGACACAGCTAGCTGTTTGGTGGACAATCGTTGGATGGAATCAGCTTTGGTTTTGCTCTGCGTAGATAGGGTGATGTTATGTGCATTTCCCCCCCCCGTCTAGCTCTTAACTCCCCTTCATCAGCCACCTAATGGCCGTCTCTCCACTGTTGTACACCTCAATCAAGACTTCAATTGACGCAGTGTTGAATAACTTGATTATGGGTTTTCAAACGGGCTCCACCTATTCATGTTGTAAATGACCTCTCTTGATGTAAAACCTCCTCCATAAGGGCCTATTGTTTATCATTTGTGTGTGTGTGTGTGTGTGTGTGAGTGAGTGAGTGTGTGTGTGTGTGTGTGTGTGTGTGTGTGTGTGTGTGTGTGTGTGTGTGTGTGTGTGCGTGCGTGCGTGCGTGTGTGTGTGTGTGTGTGTGTGTGAGTGTGAGTGTGAGTGTGTGTGCGAGTGTGTGATTGTGAGTGTGTGTGTGTGTGTTTGTGAGTGTGAGTGTGAGTGTGAGTGTGAATCTGAGTGTGAGTGCGAGTATGCGAGTGTGTGATTGTGTGAGTGTGTGTGTGTGTGTGTGTGTGCAAGTGAGTGTGAGTGACACGTAGGTGTGCGTGTGTAACGATGAGGGGGAGCCATCTCGTGGGCAGAGAGGGCAGATTTGTACTTACTTGCGGTGAACGTGAGAAGGGTCACTGATATGGCGTCTTAAGTTTCCTGGTAATCGCTCTTGAAGGAAGTGTTCCGAGTTTCCCACAGAGACAGGACAATGAGTCTACTCTTGGTTAGTGGAACGCGGCTACCTGCCACCCCTCTCCCTCACCCTCTCTCTCCCCCTCCCAACCTCTCCAACCATTCTGGCTTGAAAGAGAGCCTACATATTTTCATAGATCAAGTCTCTTTACAGAGGGCAGGTAACGGATATGTACAGAATGGAACTCTGCTGGATGGCGTACAGTGGATTGTTTGACTTCACCTTGAAAATCGTCCCGAAAACGGCCGGTTCATTGATTAATTAATAGGAAATAAAAATGTTTTATCAGGTTAGAACTGATTGAGGTCTAGTGAGAGAGAGAGTTACGTAGAGGCAGTTGCTCACAACATGGCCACAGATGCATTGTTCAGTGTGTATCAAATAGTTCTGTCTTTTTTCTTTTTTTTTCTGAGTCTTTTGAGCCATGCGTTTAGGGTGCTGATAGGGGGGGCGGGTCAGCAGTGTTTGTGTCTGCCCTGTGGCCGGACGCCATGTGCGGTGTTTGGTGTATTAGCGCCCATCCTGTTACCCTAAGGATTATTCCCCGCTTTAAGCCCATGTCACCACTCTTTAAGACTGTTAGTTGCTTTAGCTGCACTTCGATAAATGTTCTCAGAGGCTAAAGGGACCCAACCTAAGCTCATTACAGCGCTGGGGGCAGCAGTGTGTCGGCTAGCGGTTGACACCTGGTGACCCCTGGAGGTAACAGGGTCATCGTGTCGGGGCCAAGCGAGGGGTGGGGGTGGGGATACGGTTGGGGGCTACACACAAGGTTGCTGACGTGATAAACGTGAAGGGACAATGCTAACTAATGTTCTGTTCATGATGTCGGCAAGGCCAATACCCTAAGTTGTAGAGTGAATGCATCTACCCAACTGAATTTCTTAGATTGACCCTGCATGGGAGGGATTGTATAGAAGACACTGTGGGCATGCTCACTAGGATACTATACAGTAGCTTAGCATTTGCCATTGTCTTTTAAGTTATTATTTTTGTTACATATATATATATTATTATTTTTTATTTATTATTATTATTATTTTATTTGTTATATCCTATGCACCAACCTTACCAAGTCATTGTGATGTATGTTGCAAATATACTTGGCAAAAAAAAAGTAATAAGAATAATTCCGATTCTGATTCTGAGGATATTTACTTGCCTATTTACCTTACTGGTGAAGGCCAAAGGTGGGCAATGTATAAAGAACACCACCATAGGCTAGAACAACACTCATACCATGTGTGCAGCATACATGCTATGAATGCTGTTCTTGCCTATGGTTGTGTTCTTTATACATTGCCCACCTTTGGCCTTCACCAGACCCACTCTTCTACATGGCACCAAACATGGTTCTTTGGAGGGTTCTCTTACAGGTACCAAGCCAAAGAACCGTTTTTGGTTCTACTAGTAGGTCAAACCTCCCCCCCCCCCCCCCCCTCCTGAGAGCTTCATTGCCATGTCCTCTAACACTTTACCACCCCTGTCAACACCGGCTCTCCAAGAGACACCGGTCTGTCTACCACCAGACACTCAGGATGGGAGAAGGTGAAGTACTGTAGGAAGCCCTGAAGATGTCTCAGTGCTCTCCTCCCTGGAGGAGGTTGTCAGGTGGAATGCGGGCAGAAGGGAGTTCTCCTCAGATAAAGGGAAGGAGAAAACATGATGTCAATGAAACAAACGGACAAAAGCAAACAAGCATAATGAAGAGAGGCATAATCTCATGTAAATGAAAGCTCCTCGTGGGGTTGGTTGAAGGAGGAGAGAGGAGAGGGTGGCGGAGGGTAAGAAGGGGGGGGCTGGGGGGTGGGTGGGAGGGCGGTCCCCCCCCCCCCCCCCCCCCTCATGCATGCCTCACAGTTGCCATCGTTAGCGGTAGCAGTGGCTTGTCAGGCTCTGGGGTGTGTGTGTGTGTGTGTGTGTGTGTGTGCGGTGCGGGGCCCTCCTTTGTGCCAAGGTAGGGAGGGTGGTGGAGTGAGAGAGGGAGAGAAGGGGTGAGGGAGGGAGGGAGGGAGGGAGGATAGTAGGGGGGGGGTGGGGGGGGCAGCCGGCGGAGCCTTGCAGCTGTCGCGAGGGTCGGGCCACGGACGCCTGTGATCAGCCAGCCGTGAAATCTGCCCTGAACAGCTCTGCATTCAGGGCACAGGCAGACCCTGACCCATCACACACACACACACACACACACACACACACACACACACACACAGACACTTTATCCTCTCCCTCTTGTTGGCTAAAGCTCCCCTATGCTAGTGGGGCTGAAGTGGCGCCGACTACTTGTTGCCCCTTTTCTGTCAATAACCCCTAACCCTCCATAACCCTCCATAACCCTCCATAACCCTCCATAACCCCTCATAACCCCCCATAACCCTCCATAACCCTCCATAACCCTCCATAACCCTCTATAACCCCCCATAACCCTCTATAACCCTCCATAACCCCCCATAACCCTCCATAACCCCCCATAACCCTCCATAACCCTCCATAACCCTCCATAACCCCCCATAACCCTCCATAACCCCCCATAACCCTCCATAACCCCCCATAACCCTTCATAACCTTCCATAACCCTCCATAACCCTCTATAACCCTCCATAACCCTCCGTAACCCTCTATAACCCTCTATAACCCCCCATAACCCTCCATAACCCTCCGTAACCCTTCGTAACCCCCCCATAACTCTCCATAACCCCCCATAACCCTCCATAACCCCCCATAACCCTCCATAACCCTCCGTAACCCTCTATAACCCCCCATAACCCTCCATAACCCTCCATAACCCTCTATAACCCTCCATAACCCTCTATAACCCTCCATAACCCTCTATAACCCTAACCCATACATAACCCTAAACCATAACCCTCCATAACACTCCATCCATTTCTTGTCCATTCGTGTCCATTTAACATATCAATTTAACTGGCCCAATTCAGAAACCTACCTAGATAGTATTAAATATGGATTTACCTCTAGGTTATGGTTATGAACAATTTGTGCATATCTAGAAACTATTATTAATAGAAACAGACATGTTTGGCATCAATAAGCAACTACTGTAACCAAGAATGTCTGCATGCACATTTTAAAAGAAAAATCAGATTCAATTTATTGACCTCCCAGTAAATCATGTTTGAATTGTTCCAACTAAATGTCTTTTGTAATATTGACCTTCTGAAAGTATGCAAAGCAGGTAATACAAACATGTTACACATTTAATAACTTCTCCTTATTCTCTCCTTACTATCGCCAGACTTATCACCAATGGCTTAACTGTTGATAGTATGCTGGGAAGTTCGCTAGCGGACATAAGATTTACTGCAGACAAAAGTAGAATTTGCATAATGGTGCAATGGTGGCTGGTGGTGTTTGTTGTAACTTTGCATTCCTTGTTCTCTTATTATCATCGTTGATCAAGTTACTGAAAGATATTTTTTCTTTGCTATTTCCATTATGTCTGGAATTACTTTGCATAACTGTCGCCCAAACTGCCAAAGTTGCCAAACTTTCCATACCTATAACAAACAGAGACCTTTGTGGTGTGTTTTGCTATAAAGAGTGCCTGTTAAGAAGTGTGTCTCTGTGTTGGACTGTGATGCCAATGCGATGTGGCACGGCACTGCCCTGGCACCGCTGGGGCCTCTTTTCCATGGTGTTGCCCAGACATATCAGCTCGGGTCTGAATCCTGTGGGGTCAGCCCACCCAGGCTCTGCCATCTAGGGTGCCGTGCCCCGTGCCCTGTGCCCATTGGAGGCTTGGCTTTCAGAGCTGCTTCTTGGATGGGAGTCCAGACGGCTGCTCCTGCCATAGCAATGGAGTTAGAGACACACACACACGCACACACACACACACACACACACACACACACACACACACACGCACACACACACACGCTCCATCCTTTCAAGTCCTGCCAGATCAGAAGTCTGCCCTCTCTCCACGGGTTATTGTCTTCCACTTCCTCTTCCTCTTTGTCCTCTTCTCATTTCTAGAGACCTCTCTCTCTCCCTGTTCAGTGAATACTCAACACCTTTTTTTTGGCATTTCAACCTGCGTTTCTTTTTTTTTTAACAGGTTATGCTATCTATAGAAAGAATCGCCATGCCTTCATTATACGCCTGTGAAAAACACATTGCATTTGCACAATGGGCTGTTGATATTTATTTCACTCTCTAACAATAGTGGTTTAGCTGTTAGCTAAACTTCTCCTTTCATCAATTCCGGTTTTATCATAGTGAACTGTAGGCCTGAAGTATGTGTGTCTGTCATTGATCATGTTGATAAAGTCAGAGGTGATAGAGAGGTTATGCAAGGCCAGTGGATGTTAAAGCAGGAGGAGTCTGAGAGGTGTGGGAAAGATCAGCTTAAGATAAAGAGCATGTCACTGCAGGTTAGCTCACCCAGCCTTGATCCCAGAACTGGAAGTACTGCCCTGGTAGGTAGTACAATCATAGTTGTACTTCCCTGCTCTTTTTAGTAAGTTCAACTCCCATATAGTCCCTACTTGAACTCCCAATGTAGTCCCACTAACCTGCTTACTTTGGTACTACTACTACTACTACTACTACTACTACTACTACTACTACTATTATACTACTGAAGGTATCACGTGTGTCACTCCAGAACTATCAACAAACACCACTCATTGACCTCCACATCATTATGAAAGCTGAGTCTTAACTGCCTCCCGGAAGCCTCTGTGCTCTGCACTCTGTCTGTTTCACCTCAGATCAGTCGCACATGAACAACCCTTTGACCTCTGACCTTGTAGCACGCAGCATTCTGTTCTCCCAGATCCCCCCCAGGCCAGGCCAGGCCAGGTCCCACAGCAGTCTTTGAGTGAGTAGCCGACTCTGACTGGCTTCATGGCTAGTGTGTTTTGTGTATTTGGTGAGTGGTGGTTACGGGTGTGTTTATTTACTATTGACTCCCGTCTCTTTGCTTTTGGAAGAACATAGTACTTCCTGTACCCCCCCCCCCACCCCCCTCAAGCCCTCCAGTCAGAGAGGGGGCCCCTGTTTCTCACCCCTTACACACACACACACACACACACACACACACACACACACACACACAGGGTTCTAGACCTCAGGCACCTCCGCCGTCCATTAGTACAGAGAGAAGTGGAGGGGGTGAGGGGGGGGTGAGAGGCGATTGGCCTCCCCCCAACCGGGCGTGTGGTTTACCTCATCCCGCCCCAGGGGTGAGACGGGTCAGTGGAATGCTGGGATACGTGGATTTTCTCAGATGGGGATGGAGATAGCGGGGGGAAACAGAAGAGGAGGCTCATCCATATTGTTTGTTTTCCTAGACTTTATGCCCTGCAGGCGGTCACATTGACACACGGGTGTTTACCTCTTTAATTAGCCTCCTACCTGTGTGCTCTGGGGGCCTTGTTGTATGGGTCCCCCTGCCCCATGTCCAAACAGACGCCATACGTCGCTCTCCCCTCTCGCTATAGAGTATTATTTACACAAAATAGGAATTTAGCTTAACCCATTTATAATATCATGAGAGGGTGGATGAGGTGAGTTTTGAGACACGCATGGTTACTGTCTGAAATGAGTGTATGAGTCGTGTATGAGTTTCACATTCCGTCCCTTTATGATATCACGATCTGATATGAAAAATAATCTCAACGTCTACGGAGGGTGTTTGGCCGTAACGTTATCAGCAAAGTCAACCAAGGACTTCACTTCACACTTCCGTGGGCAAACCCAACGAACGAGTCAGTCTTCCATTCGAGGCTGTTCTCCACAAGACCGACCGATCAGCGCGGCTCTCACCACGCTCCGAGCAGACAGGGGCGACTTTATCCGACACTCTAACAAACCCCGGCAAAGGTGAGCATCTTTCCTCGTCGTCTACACGACCTAGACCTCAACATGAACACGTGGGTAGAGTGGGTATAGGTGGGTGAAAGGAGTCGAATGCACTGATTTGAAACCAATGCAGTCCAGTTTATTTTTCACTTGTGTGTTTATTTTACAGCTTTTTTTTTGTGTCTCCCACCGGGCAGTTGTGGCTGCACAGACCAAGAGGCTCTTCAAACAGGATACAGTGGTGGACAGCAAAGGAAAGATTTGAAGTGATAACCCCCTTTTTTGGGAGCAGAGAAAGGCCCCAATTGTCTCCCCTGCATAGTCCCTCTTCTCTCTCCCTCCCCGTGACAGCCTTGCATGCCTCTGGAGAAGAGAAAGGAAAGAAAGAGATTTCTTTTTTTTTTTTTATAAAAAGAGAGCGAGAGAGAGAGAGAGGGGAGAGAGTGAGAGAACAGCGTTTTTTCGCTGTGCAGCTG